>NC_068454.1:12178315-12478315 GCF_023373465.1 Oncorhynchus keta
AGAGGGATGCAGTAGAGTGTCACAACAGGAGTAGGTGTAAAATAAGAAGAGAGAGGGATGCAGTAGAGTGTCACAACAGGAGGAGGTGTAAAATAAGAAGAGAGAGAGGGATGTAGTAGAGTGTCACAACAGGAGGAGGTGTAAAATAAGAAGAGAGAGGGATGCAGTAGAGTGTCACAACAGGAGGAGGTGTAAAATAAGAAGAGAGAGGGATGCAGTAGAGTGTCACAACAGGAGGAGGTGTAAAATAAGAAGAGAGAGGGATGCAGTAGAGTGTCACAACAGGAGGAGGTGTAAAATAAGAAGAGAGAGGGATGAGGGAAAAGGAGTTTGATGGCAAGCCTGTGAGTCTTGTTGAGAAATGTGACTTGAGTTGCAGATGCCTTGATTCAGTCATCGCTATATCTTCCCCATTTCACCTCCAAACATATAGCAAGCGCAATACTCAATACTCACAGGGTATACTCAATATTCACAGGGTATACTCAATCCTCACTGGATATACTCAATACTCACAGGGTATACTCAATACTCACAGGGTATACTCAATCCTCACTGGATATACTCAATACTCACAGGGTATACTCAATACTCACAGGGTATACTCAATACTCACAAGGTATACTCAATACTCACAGGGTATACTCAATCCTCACAGGGTATACTCAATACTCACAGGGTATACTCAATACTCACAGGGTATACTCAATACTCACAGGGTATACTCAATACTCACAGGGTATACTCAATACTCACAGGGTATACTCAACCCTCACAGGGTATACTCAATACTCACAGGGTATACTCAATCCTCACAGGGTATACTCAATACTCACAGGGTATACTCAATACTCACAGGGTATACTCAATCCTCACAGGGTATACTCAATACTCACAGGGTATACTCAATACTCACGGGGCATGACAGTGAGGGTGAAGTTTGAGCTGGCAGATCGGACCTGGTTGGTCGCGGTGCAGATGAAGAAACCGGAAGTCTCCATGGAGATATTAAACAGAGATAGAACACCATTCTCTGAAAGAATGGAGGAATCAGGAAGTTAAAATTCAGAGAGGACAGCTGCACGTACACACTGATAAACAAATCAGGAAGTTTTGGTAATAACCTCAGCGGCCCTGCCATTATTCTATGGCTTGTTTGAAGTAAAGATGAACACCAAACACACACAAACACACAAAACATACTCTCAGTGGTCCTCGGTGGGAATACTCTGGGAGTGTTCCTGATATCGTTTGTTTTCCAGCTGTAGGTCGGGGCGGGGGAGCCCTCCTCAGACACACAGGTCAGGTTGATGTTGTTCCAGTACTCTGCTTCGCCCTGTACGCTGACGACGGGCACGGAGGGAGCCACTGGAGAGGGAAGCAGACGTCACATCATATTGTGGTTTTATAAGTGGTCCAGTAGAGGGCAGTGGAGTCCTAATCAACACACTAGAGAGTCATCTTGCTGAAGGAAACTTTAAGAACATCTAAGAAAAATATTCCTTTTCCTTTGACATGACAAGACACAGAATTAAAGTTATCCGTTCCCATCTTTAAACAGATGGAACCTTTTCACCCACACCAGACTTCAAACTATCATCCTACTATTTCTCTACATGGACCACATGTATCTACCACTGTCTTACCAAGGACTACATGTATCTACCACTGTCTTACCAAGGACCACATGTATCTACCACTGTCTTACCAAGGACTACATGTATCTACCACTGTCTTACCAAGGACCACATGTATCTACCACTGTCTTACCAAGGACTACATGTATCTACCACTGTCTTACCAAGGACCACATGTATCTACCACTGTCTTACCAAGGACTACATGTATCTACCACTGTCTTACCAAGGACCACATGTATCTACCACTGTCTTACCAAGGACCACATGTATCTACCACTGTCTTACCAAGGACTACATGTATCTACCACTGTCTTACCAAGGACTACATGTATCTACCACTGTCTTACCAAGGACCACATGTATCTACCACTGTCTTACCAAGGACCACATGTATCTACCACTGTCTTACCAAGGACTACATGTATCTACCACTGTCTTACCAAGGACTACATGTATCTACCACTGTCTTACCAAGGACCACATGTATCTACCACTGTCTTACCAAGGACTACGTGTATCTACCACTGTCTTACCAAGGACCACATGTATCTACCACTGTCTTACCAAGGACCACATGTATCTACCACTGTCTTACCAAGGACTACGTGTATCTACCACTGTCTTACCAAGGACCACATGTATCTACCACTGTCTTACCAAGGACCACTAGTTCGGTGGTGGTGGAAGGCGTCCCCTCCTCGTCTCCAGGGATCTGCACCCTGCACTGCCACAGCCTGTTGTCCTGCATGGACACCTTGCGGAGGGTCAGGGTGCTCCGCCCTCCAGTGATGTCATGGGTCATCTCTGCTCGGTCTTTATAGGAAGGCTTGATGTCCACTTGATTTTTGATAGAGTAGAATGTGGCAATAACAATCTACACGAATCAGGGAGACACAAAATACTGAACACATTCTGCACATAGCCTACACACTTCAATGCACACACTCAGTGGTCAAAAGGGCTTCCTTTAAGGAATAGGCGACATGGGCTAGACGTAACATAGTAAATGTAAATCCGGGACACAAATGAGTAAAATATGTTACTTTTGGTATGGTGTGTATTAATTTGTGGATGTCCGTCATTCATTTCCTATGATATGTTACAAAATGCAATTTGTTGTGGCTAACGTTAGTTAGGTGGCTAGGTGACTAATGATAGCTAGGGGGCTTACGTTAGTTAGGTGGCTAGGTGACTAATGATAGCTAGGGGGCTTACGTTAGTTAGGTGGCTAGGTGACTAATGATAGCTAGGGGGCTTACGTTAGTTAGGTGGCTAGGTGACTAAGGATAGCTAGGGGGCTTACGTTAGTTAGGTGGCTAGGTGACTAATGATAGCTAGGGGGCTTACGTTAGTTAGGTGGCTAGGTGACTAATGATAGCTAGGGGGCTTACGTTAGTTAGGTGGCAGGGTGACTAATGATAGCTAGGGGGCTAACGTTAGTTAGGTGGCAAGGTGACTAATGATAGCTAGGGGGCTTACGTTAGTTAGGTGGCTAGGTGACTAATGATAGCGAGGGGGCTTACGTTAGTTAGGTGGCAAGGTGACTAATGATAGCTAGGGGGCTTACGTTAGTTAGGTGGCAGGGTGACTAATGATAGCTAGGGGGCTTACGTTAGTTAGGTGGCAGGGTGACTAATGATAGCTAGGGGGCTTACGTTAGTTAGGTGGCTAGGTGACTAATGATAGCTAGGGGGCTAACGTTAGTTCGGCTAAGGGTTAGGGGTTAAGTTAAAGGGTTGGGTAACATGCTAAGTAGTTGCAAAGTAGCTTAAATGCTTAAGTTGTCCATTATGAGATTCAAACACACAACCTTTGTGTTGCTAGACGTTCACGTAACACGTCCACCTATCCACCGCAACCAAACACCCATCCTCCTTTCAAGTTTGCCTTAAGTAACCTTCTGTCTTATTTAACCATACCAAACGTAACATATCATATTAATTTGAGTGACCAGTTTTAGTTTACTATGTTACGTCTAGTTCATGAGACCAGGCTGGAATAGAGCATGCCTTTCCTTACATCGCAGAAAACAAATCATTCAGACAACATTCATGCCAGTTATAGATTATGGCGATATCGTCTATATACACGCAGCTGCCATTGTATTGAATCCATTGGCAGCAGTTTATCGTAGCACACTATGCTTTATTACGGCCGATTGGTTCAGTACACATCACTGCATTCTGTATCAGAAAGTAGGCTGGTCCTCTTTGAAGTCTTGTAGATTGATGCATTGCACTCACACATTTCGTTTATAAAGACCCTCTTGCACAAACTTCCGCCGTACCTTACTTCACTATTAACCCATAGACGTACGGGTTACCAGACCCGGTCCCAGGGGTGGCTAATTCTAGAGCTCCCTTCCATCTCCACCGAGTTAGCTAAATCTGCTTTTAGTTGTTTTGTTTTTTCACCTTACTTGTGATATAATCTCCATAACGCTCTAAAATGTGATGATTTAGTGCCTCAGACGGGTGATTGAGGACCTGTTACTGAAGAATGTTTGTTTTCTATGATTGTGTTTTGTATCTCAGTTTTGATTTTAGTTGTGTATTGATGTGTACATGTTTCTTTACGAGGCTCGTCTTTAAAAGAGACTGTGGTCTCAGCATGGTCTCAGCATGACTCCCTGTCAAAATAAAGATCCAATAAAATGTGGCTGTATTTAGTCTTCTAAGGGCGATATTAGCTTATCATGTACACCTGCAAACCTTCGAGTTGACCCACCTGTTGTCCTTCTAATGATATTTATTTCAGCATTTAACTTTGTGTTTCCGTCTGTCAAGAAACAGTGACAATAGAAGCAAAGCTTTTACATTGATCAAATGGAGCCATCTCTTGTCTTCTGACTGACCTTCGGATCAACAGGGCTATCAGCCTCCATGGACCATGTGATGATGACCAACGTGGAGGGGTTGGGTTGTGCAGCAGGAATGAAACTACACACCAGGGTGACATCATCGCCTCGCGCAACCTCATATGTAGGTTGTCCAATGGTCACCTGTAGGCCTCTAGCAGAGGAGAAAACTAAAAAGAAATCAGATGTATTCTATTCATCTCAATACTCACATATTTCTCTAGATTACTTTCGAATGTATTGTATACCAGTTGCATATGATTGTATAGGCCTATGGAATTTTTAAATATAAAATTCTGACTAAGATTTACACACACTGAACAAGAATATACTGAACTCATAAATGATGACATGATTTTTTTAAAACAGTTGCTAGTTAAAGATGAACCTACAGCCTGTCAAGCAAAAGTGGAAATATCTTAGACAGGTTTGGGGAAGTGATTATGTTCGCCATTGATTCAACACACTGAATCGAGACATACTAGACCTATGCAAAATTAAATACCCCTAACAAAACAATATCCTTCAAGCACAGGACAAGAACAACAAACATCCTAAATCCATCAAATACATGATATAGCAAATGTAGAAAATTGAATAAATGGCACATTTCTTCCCTTAGTTCCGGGAGAGAACACTTTTATTATCTTTTTCATGTGGTTAATGATTGACCAGGGTGTTGAAACTGCAACATGACATACAAGACAGGGATAGACGAAGCAAAGCAGCTGTGATGTAGTAAATCTATCCATATGATTTGATTGCCAGTGACTTCCCCCCTACAGTAGTCTGGGGGAAAAGGTGTTGGCCGTTTTGGAATTAATAACTAAAAGATTACAAAAGAAATTGAGATGGCTACACATACCTGCAAGTATGAAAAATAGTATCATTGTCGATGTCCCCTTTTCAATCACCCAAAGGAATAGAGTTGCAGTCCTCTCAGGTGTCAAATGTCCAATATTGGTGCTCCAAGCGCACCTCACTCAGGTAAACCAAACTGCAGGCACCTGGCGTGTATTTATTACGTCTCGCAGCGGAAACCATTTACCTTCTAAGAACTAAACGGAAGCAAAAGGGAAAAAAAGCGGGAGGGATCTTTAAAAAAATAAAATAAACCTTTATATTATCAGGGAGTTATACTGAGACCAAGATCTATTTTACAGATGAGCCCTGAATTACTTAAATTACAAAAAATACAAACATCTCAATCTAAATACAAAATGCAAGCAGAAAGAAAGAAAAACACGCTCATAAAAAACAAACACATTCATCAGTAATAAGGTCCTCAATCATCTTTCTGAGTTACCCTAGAGGCACCAGAACATCACATTCATCAGTGATAAGGTCCTCAATCATCTTTCTGAGTTACCCTAGAGGCACCAGAACATCACATTCATCAGTAATAAGGTCCTCAATCATCTTTCTGAGTTACCCTAGAGGCACCAGAACATCACATTCATCAGAAATAAGGTCCTCAATCATCTTTCTGAGTTACACTAGAGGCACCAGAACATCACATTCATCAGAAATAAGGTCCTCAATCATCTTTCTGAGTTACCCTAGAGGCACCGGAACATCACATTCATCAGTAATAAGGTCCTCAATCATCTTTCAGAGTTACCCTAGAGGCACCGGAACATCACATTCATCAGTGATAAGGTCCTCAATCATCTTTCTGAGTTACCCTAGAGGCACCGGAACATCACATTCATCAGTAATAAGGTCCTCAATCATCTTTCTGAGTTACCCTAGAGGCACCGGAACATCACATTCATCAGTAATGAGGTCCTCAATCATCTTTCTGAGTTACCCTAGAGGCACCGGAACATCACATTCATCAGTGATAAGGTCCTCAATCATCTTTCTGAGTTACCCTAGAGGCACCCAAACATCACATTCATCAGAAATAAGGTCCTCAATCATCTTTCTGAGTTACCCTAGAGGCACCCAAACATCACATTCATCAGAAATAAGGTCCTCAATCATCTTTCTGACTTACCCTGGAGGCACCAGAACATCACATTCATCAGAATTAAGGTCATCAATCATCTTTCTGAGTTACCCTAGAGGCACCAGAACATCACATTCCTCAGAAATGAGGTCCTCAATCATCTTTCTGAGTTACCCTTGAGGCACTAGAACATCACATTCATCAGAAATAAGGTCCTCAATCATCTTTCTGAGTTACCCTAGAGGCACCGGAACATCACATTCATCAGAAATAAGGTCCTCAATCATCTTTCTGAGTTACCCTAGAGGCACCGGAACATCACATTCATCAGAATTAAGGTCCTCAATCATCTTTCTGAGTTACCCTAGAGGCACCAGAACATCACATTAATCAGAAATAAGGTCCTCAATCATCTTTATGAGTTACCCTAGAGGCACCAGAACATCACATTCATCAGTAATAAGGTCCTCAATCATCTTTCTGAGTTACCCTAGAGGCCCGTAATTGTTGCCCGTAGTAAAGCGCAGTGCGCTATGATTAACTGCATCTAATGGCTTTAGGGAAGCGGCAGCTGCGTTCATACAGGTGATGTCGCCATCGTCTAGGACCGATAGGAACGTCGACTGAATAATCTGCTTTCTACTCAGTAGCATGAGACAGGATGTATTTCTAGAAAAACAAGCCCATTTTTATTCTCAGCTTCTTAACATAAATCTTCTTCGGGATCGCTGTCCCTAACGAGCTAATGTAGGCTAATGCGATTAGCATGAGGTTGTAAGTAACAAGAACATTTCCCAGGACATTGACATATCTGATATTCACAAAGCTTAAATTATTATTAATCTAACTGCACTGTCCAATATACAGTAGCTATTACAGTGAAAGAATACCATGCTATAGTTTGAGGAGAGTAAACAATTTTGAACATAATTAATTAACAAATTAGGCACATTTGGGCAGTCTTGATACAAAATGTTGAACAGAAATGCAATGGTTCATTGGATCAGTCGAAAACTTTGCACATAGACGGATGCTATCTAGTGGCCAAAATCTAAATTACACCTGGACTGGAATAATACATTATGGCTTTTATTTTGCATTCCAAAGATGATGGTACAAAAAAATACAAATGAACGGTTGTTTTTTTCTTTGTATTATCTTTTACCAGATCTATTGTGTTATATTCTACTACATTCAGTTCACATTTACATAAACTTCTAAGTATTTCCTTTCAAATGGTACCAATAATATGCATATCCTTACTTCAGGGCCTGAGCTACAGGCAGATTGATTTGGGTATGTAATTTTATGCGAAAATTGAAAAAAAGGGGCTAATCCTAAACTAGTTTTTAAGAAATGTGTCCTGTAGGCGTCGATTCTGGGTCCTGTACTTTTTACTGTTTACATAAACAATATCGACTTGTCTGTAAAAAAAAAAACTGCAACCTGCACTTGTATGCTGATGATCAAATCAAATCAAATCAAATGGATTTATATAGCCCTTCGTACATCAGCTGATATCTCAAAGTGCTGTACAGAAACCCAGCCTAAAACCCCAAACAGCAAGCAATGCAGGTGTAGAAGCACGGTGGCTAAGAAAAACTCCCTAGAAAGGCCAAAACCTAGGAAGAAACCTAAAGAGGAACCAGGCTATGTGGGGTGGCCAGTCCTCTTCTGGCTGTGCCGGGTGGAGATTATAACAGAACATGGCCAAGATGTTCAAATTTCATAAATGACCAGCATGGTCGAATAATAATAAGGCAGAACAGTTGAAACTGGAGCAGCAGCACAGTCAGGTGGACTGGGGACAGCAAGGAGTCATCATGTCAGGTAGTCCTGGGGCACGGTCCTAGGGCTCAGGTCCTCCGAGAGAGAGAAAGAAAGAGAGAATTAGAGAGAGCATATGTGGGGTGGCCAGTCCTCTTCTGGCTGTGCCGGGTGGAGATTATAACAGAACATGGCCAAGATGTTCAAATGTTCATAAATGACCAGCATGGTCGAATAATAGTAAGGAAGAACAGTTGAAACTGGAGCAGCAGCATGGCCAGGTGGACTGGGGACAGCAAGGAGTCATCATGTCAGGTAGTCCTGGGGCATGGTCCTAGGGCTCAGGTCCTCCGAGAGAGAGAAAGAAAGAGATAAGGAGAGAATTAGAGAACGCACACTTAGATTCCCACAGGACACCGAATAGGACAGGAGAAGTACTCCAGACATAACAAACTGACCCTAGGCCCCCGACACATAAACTACTGCAGCATAAATACTGGAGGCTGAGACAGGAGGGGTCAGGACACACCGTGGCCCCATCCGAGGACACCCCCGGACAGGGCCAAACAGGAAGGATATAACCCCACCCACTTTGCCAAAGCACAGCCCCCACACCACTGGAGGGATATCTTCAACCACCAACTTACCATCCTGAGACAAGGCTGAGTATAGCCCACAAAGATCTCCGCCACGGCACAACCCAAGGGGGGGGGGCGCCAACCCAGACAGGATGACCACAACAGTGAATCAACCCACTCAGGTGACGCACCCCCTCCAGGGACGGCATGAGAGAGCCCCAGTAAGCCAGTGACTCAGCCCCTGTAATCGGGTTAGAGGCAGAGAATCCCAGTGGAAAGAGGAGAACCGGCCAGGCAGAGACAGCAAGGGCGGTTCGTTGCTCCAGAGCCTTTCCATTCACCTTCCCACTCCTGGGCCAGACTACACTCAATCATATGACCCACTGAAGAGATGAGTCTTCAGTAAAGACTTAAAGGTTGAGACCGAGTTTGCGTCTCTGACATGGGTAGGCAGACGGTTCCATAAAAATGGAGCTCTATAGGAGAAAGCCCTGCCTCCAGCTGTTTGCTTTGAAATTCTAGGGACAATTAGGAGGCCTGCGTCTTGTGACCGTAGCGTACGTGTAGGTATGTACGGCAGGACCAAATCAAAGAGATAGGTAGGAGCAAGCCCATGTAATGCTTTGTAGGTTAGCAGTAAAACCTTGAAATCAGCCCTTGCTTGGACAGGAAGCCAGTGTAGAGAGGCTAGCACTGGAGTAATATGATCAATTTTTTTGGTTCTAGTCAGTATTCTAGCAGCCGTATTTAGCACTAACTGAAGTTTATTCAGTGCTTTATCCGGGTAGCCGGAAAGTAGAGCATTGCAGTAGTCTAACCTAGAAGTGACAAAAGCATGGATTAATTTTTCTGCATAATTTTTGGACAGAAAGTTTCTGATTTTTGCAATGTTACGTAGATGGGAAAAAAGCTGTCCTTGAAATGGTCTTGATATGTTCCTCAAAAGAGAGATCGGGGTCCAGAGTAACGCTGAGGTCCTTCACAGTTTTATTTGAGACGACTGTACAACCATTAAGATTAATTGTCAGATTCAACAGAAGATCTCTTTGTTTCTTGGGACCTAGAACAAGCATCTCTGTTTTGTCCGAGTTTAATAGTAGAAAGTTTGCAGGCATCCACTTCCTTATGTCTGAAACACATGCTTCTAGCGAGGGCAATTTTGGGGCTTCACCATGTTTCATTGAAATGTACAGCTGTGTGTCATCCGCATAGCAGTGAAAGTTAACATTATGTTTTCGAATAACATCCCCAAGAGGTAAAATATATGGTGAAAACAATAGTGGTCCTAAAACGGAACCTTGAGGAACACCGAAATTTACAGTTGATTTCTCAGAGGACAAACCATTCACAGAGACAAACTGATATCTTTCCGACAGATAAGATCTAAACCAGGCCAGAACATGTCCGTGTAGACCAATTTGGGTTTCCAATCTCTCCAAAAGAATGTGGTGATCGATGATATTGTTGTGTATGCTATTGTCCCACGGTTGACCAGGCTCTATCTGAACTACAGCCTGCCTTCATTGTACAACAGAAAAACTTTCTTGACCTGGAATTAGTATTGAATAAAGGTAAAACTAAGTATAAGTTGTTCTCTAGAGAGCATAAAAATAACTCTGATGATTTAAGCATATGTACTTTGGATGGTGTCAATATTGATCATGTCCCTCCTTACAAATATCTGGGCATCTGGATAGATGAAAAGCTGTCTTTTACAAATCATATTGATGAGCTAGTTAATGATGAGCTACCTCATCTGAATGAGCTCAGATAGATCAAACCCTTGGTTTTCTTCTGAACTATCTTTGACTCTGAATTGTTTAAAATGGGTGTGTTTATCTGCCAGAGGAATAATATTGAGGATACATTTTCTAGAGCCAACTCGGGGTCAGAATACAGGAGACCTACCTGAATTTGTCCAAAAGAAACTCTCGTTTTTTGTTGCAAAACGTTTTCCGTTTGGAATAAACGATTTATATTGCAAACATTTTTGCAACAGAATAGGCGTAAGGAATACACCCCCTGCCACACCTTCCCCTGTAGGATCACAGGTGCGTTGCTCACGTGATAAACGAATGGGACAATCAAATGCCTGTTCCAGCGTTAGAGATTTTCTGACGAACGTGGTCCACAGGTCTGGTTCTCCTAACCTTGTATTAAATGGAGGCATAAACCAAGAGGTTGTCAGTAATCGTATTGTTCTCTTTGTTTTCGCAAGGCATGCATTTTGTAGACATTTAATTTGTACACATTTTCATACGGATTTTTAACCATTCACACGCACTGAAGGATTTCAACACCGCTATTGTGGAAAGTGGATTTCAGTTAAAATTAGCTGCTGTACGGACGATTTGATTTAGAACACAAGACTTCTCAAGAATACTACCGTTTTTTGGGGGAAGTTTGGGGCTACCTGAAATTCGCGTGTCCCTCGAAAATGATACCGAATTCAGACTTTTATGTTAGAATTCTTTGGTGTTTCACAGGTGAGTTTTCACGTCTTTATGCTATAACCTAGTCATGTCAATGAAGTAGGTCAGTTGTGTGTAATTTCAATCGACTAATTTGCGGGTTGTAAAGGAAATATAGACCTGTATTTGGGTACCTTTGTTTTGGCTACTCCGGCAACATTTGCCTACGGCATTTCCACGGCAGGAGTGACGCTGATACTTAGATGTTTTACTTTAAATGTGTCTAACACTTCGATTGCAAAGTTAAGCGAACCATGCAACTATGCACAATGATTATGTTTTAACAATTTCCACTAAGAATTTCACGAAAACATCTACTTGAAGAACAGTGCCGATACTAAATTTCGTAACATAACGACGGTTCTGTTTGTGGTTATTTGATCAAATTTAGCATATGCACTTTGGGCCTAGGCCAGCCCTAATCGACAGCGTACTCACGTAGGCATATGTATCAATGTAAAGGCAGTGGTGGAAAAAGTACCCAACTGTCATACTTGAGTCAAAGTAAAAAACACCTTAACAGAATATGACAAAAGTGAAAGTCACCCAGTAAAATACTACTTGAGTAAGAGTATTTGGTTTTACATTTACCTAAGTATCAAAAGTACATGTAATTGCTGATTTTTATTTATTATTTATTTAACCTTTATTTAACCAGGTAGGCTAGTTGAGAACAAATTCTCATTTACAACTGCGACCTGGCCAAGATAAAGCATAGCAGTGTGAACAGACAACAACACAGAGTTACACATGGAGTAAACAATAAACAAGTCAATAACACTATTTTTTTTTAAACAAGTAAAGTCTATACATTGTGTGCAAAAGGCATGAGGAGGTAGGCGAATAATTACAATTTTGCAGATTAACACTGGAGTGATAAATGATCAGATGGTCATGTGCAGGTAGAGATACTGGTGTGCAAAAGAGCAGATTAAATATACTTAAGTATCAAAAGTGTACATTTCCAATTCCTTATATTTAACAAACCAAAAGGCAATTTAAAAAAACTTTTTTTTTGTCATTTGCAGATAGCCAGAGGCACACTCATACATAATTTACAAATGAAGAATTTGTCTTTTGTGATTCTGCCATATCAGAGGCAGTAGGGATGACCAGGGATGTTCTCTTGATAAGTGTGTGATTTAGACAATTTCCTTGTCCTGCTAAGTGGTGTAAAGTACTTAAGTAAAAACTCTGACAAAAAAATATGGCAGTCAGAGTGCAGTATAACTGCAATATGCTGCAAATACTGGGTCCAAAATACCAGTCGACTGCAGTTTCAAAGCTATAATGTTTGGTAATGGTATACTTTAAAGTACTACATAAGTAATTGTTTTGAGTATCTGAATTTGACTTGACTAATTATATGTTGGACAACTTTTACTAAACTACATTCCTAAAGAAAATAAGGTACTTTTTACGTCATACACTTTCCCTAACACCTAAAATTGTTAGTCATTGTTAGTCACACAGTTATCAAGCGAACATCTGGTCATCCCTACTGCCTCTGATCTAGCAGAATCACTAAAGACAAATTCTTCATTTGTAAATTATGTATGAGTGTGCCTCTGGCTATCTGTATAACAAAAATGGTGCCATCTGGTTTGCTTAACATAAGGATTTTGAAATGATTTATACTTATACTTTTGATATTTTAAAACATACTTTGTGATGTTTACTCAAGTAGTATTTTACTAGGTGACTTTTACTCAAGTCATTTTCTATTAAGGTGTCTTTACTTTCTCAAGTATGACAATTGCGTTCTTTCTACACTGGTCTAATTCCCATTTCGCCTACTGTTCTCAGGTGTCATGGTTTGTCATGCTCAGGAAGAGTGTGGTCAACCACCCATGGGAAACAGGATTGTGGGAGGAGTAGATGCATCAATGGGGGCATGGCCATGGCAAGTGGATATTCAGGTAAGGTAGCACAGAGTCAAGATATGGAATCAACAAAATGCATGAAGACTTGTTTGTCTGGTTTTAGTGTGTGTTGGTCATCATGCTGACCTGCTGAGAGAGAGGGGAATAAAGACCTGTTTTGATGATTCACCTCAACCTCTCTACCTCTTTCCCCCTCTTGGTCTTTAGACAGCGAAGGATGGCCATATCTGTGGAGGCACCATCATCACTAAGGACTGGGTACTGTCTGCTGCCCACTGCTTCCCAAAGTAAGTGTCTACCAGTGGAGGCTCCTCAGAGGAGGAAGGGGAGGACCACCCTACTCAGTGAATTTACATGAAAACAAAAGTATAACATTAAAGCTATCCTTTTTTTAGATATAACTATATTAAATATATTCACATGTAACCAAATAACGGATTAAAACACTGTTTTGCAATGGTCTACAGTAGCCTCAAACAGTAATGTGCAATTGACCAAAAATATACCAACTTTCGGGAAGAGGTGACGATGGCACGGGAAATACCCCTGTCTGTTTGTGTTAAGGCTTGACATACCGGGGAGTTTTTGAAAACGCTCTGGGACAGTTTATCATCCCCCTAAGATGGCTGCTAGGGTAAGTGATCAAAAATATTATAATGCTATTTTTAATCTCGGCTACATAATTGATTAAAAAAATAAAATAAACAACTTTGGGTATCCATCTTTTATGTCGATTTAATTGTCGCACACGTATAACCTCGATTATCTTTCGGGCATCGAGTGCGCAGCTTTAAATTGCTGGTTGTTGCATGGAGACCGATAGTGGTAGGAAAGATGTTTCAAATAATATCTACCTGTAAATGCTATGGCAAGAATAGGTATGCAAACCAGGTATTTAAAAAGTTAATAAGACTTAACTGTATGGCTCATTGCAAATTCAACTGTCATGGAATAGCCTACTTTAAACATTGAAAGGTGTTGGGCTAGTCTGATGCTCTTGTTTCGGTGAAATCATGTGCGGTTGTGAGCAACACAAAATCAAATGTTGGTTTCAAATTGGTTTTCAATACAAAGTGTTCCATTAGAAGGGGAACCTGGCTTTTGGTTGCTTTCTCATTTTAAAACATGATACAATAACTCTCAAATCTCAAATGGCAAGACTGTCTAGCTTGCTGTCTATTTAGTCAGGCAATGCCCACATTATTCTTGTCTGTGTTTCATCATAAATATTTAAATGTATTTATTTATAATAAGCAGTCATTGTAAATAAGAATTAGTTCTTAACCGATTTGCCTCGTTAAATAAAAAAAATACATGTTTCAGACATACACTACATGACAAAGTATGTGGACACCTGCTCGTATATATAATATAATAATAATATATGCCATTTAGCAGACGCTTTTATCCAAAGCGACTTACAGTCATGTGTGCATACATTCTACGTATGGGTGGTCCCGGGGATCGAACCCACTACCCTGGCGTTACAAGCGCCATGCTCTACCAACTGAGCTACAGAAGGACCGCTCGTCTAACTTCACATTCCAAAATCATGGGAATTAATAGGGAGTTGGTCCCCCATTGTTGCTTTAACAGCCTCCCCTCTTCTGGGAAGGCTTTCCACTAGATGTTGGAATATTGCTGCGGGGACTTGCTTTCATTCAGCCACAAGAGGTTGGGCGATTATGCCTGGCTCGCAGTCGGCGTTCCAATTCATCCCAAAGGTGTTCGATGGAGTTGAGGTCAGGGCTCTGCAGGCCAGTCAAGTTCTTCCACAAAGATCTCGACAAACCATTTCTGTATGGACCTCATTTTGTGCACGGGGGCACTGTCATGCTGAAACAGGAAAGGGCCTTCAGCAAACTGTTCCCACAATGTTGGAAGCACAGAATTGTCTAGGATTCATTGCATGCTGTTGCGTTAAGATTTCCCTTCACTGGAACTAAGGGGCCTAGCCCAGACCATTATTTCCTCCTTCACCAAACTATGCATTCGGGAAGGTAGCGTTTTCCTGGCATTCGCCAAACCCAGATTTGTCGGTCGGACTGCCAGATAGTGAAGCATGATTCATCATGCCAAATGTGTTTTCACTGCTTCAATGGCAGTGAGTTTAACACTGCTCCAGCTGACGCTTGGCATTGCGCGTTGGTGATCTTAGGCTTGTGTGCCAGATATCATTGTCAGGAAACCCATTTCATGAAGCACCCGACGAACTGTGCTTGTGCTGACGTTACTTCCAGAGGCAGTTTGGAATTCTAGTGACTGTTGCAACCAATGACAGGCGATTTGAAAGCGTTACGAGCTTCAACACTTGGCGGTCCCATTCTGTGAGCTTGTGTGGCCTACCACTTCGCGGCTGAGCTATGGTTGCTCCTAGACGTTTCCACTTCACAATAACAGCACTTAAAGTTGACCGTGCAGCTCTAGCAGGGCAGAAATTTGATTCACTGACTTGTTGGAAAGGTGGCATCCTATGACAGTGCTACATTGAAAGTCACTTAGCTCTTCTGTAAGGCCATTCTGCTACCAATGTTTGTCTATGGAGATTACATGGCTGTGTGCCTGATTTATATTGTATTTTAATACACCTGTCAGCAAGGGGTGTGGCTGAAATTGCCAAATCCACTAATTTAAAGGGGTGTCCACATACTTTCCGAATGCACTGTATAAAGTGTATTCAGACCCCCTTGACTTTATCCACATTTTATGTTAAGGCCTTATTCTGAAATTGATTAAATTGTTTTATTACTTCAATCGACACCAGAAACAGGTTTAGTAATGTTTGCAAATTAATAAAAAATTAGGTGATCACATTTACATAAGTATTCAGACCCTTTACTCTGGACTTTCTTGAAGCACCTTTGGCAGCAATTACGGCAGCAATTACAGCCTTGAGTCTTCTTGGGTATGACACCACAAGCTTGGCACACCTGTATTTGGGTTGTTTCTCCCATTCTTCTCTGCAGGTCCTTTCAAGCTCTGTCCGGTTGGATGGGGAGAGTTGCTGCACAGCTATTTTCAGGTCTCCAGAGATGTTAGTTAGGGTTCAAGTCCGGGCTCTGGCTGGGCCACTAAAGGACATTCATAGACTTGTCCTGAAGCCAATCCTGCGTTGTCTTGGCTGTGTGCTTATGAACCTTCGTCCCAGTCTGAGGTCCTGAGCACTCCGGAGCAGGTTTTCATCAAGGATCTCTGTACTTTGCTCCATTCGTCTTTCCCTCGATCCTGACTCCCAGTCCCTGCTGCTGAAAAATATCCCCACAGAATGATGATGATGATGCTGCCACCACCATGCTTCCCTGTACATATGGTGCAAGGTTTCCTCCAGACGTACTGAGGAGTGGCTTCAGTCTGGCCACTCCACCATAAATGCCTGATTGGTGGAGCGCTACAGAGATGGTTGTCCTTCTGGAAGATTCTCCCATCTCCACAGAGGAACTCTGGAGCTCTGTCAGTGACCATTGGGTTCTTGGTCACCTCGCTGACCAAGGCCCTTCTCCCCCGATTGCTCAGTTTGGCTGGGCAGCCAGCTCGAAGAAGCGTCTTGGTTGGTTCCAAACTTCTTCCATTTAAGAATGATGAAGGTCATTGTGTTCTTGGACCTTCAATGCTGCATAAATATTTTGGTACCCTTCCAAGATCTGTGCTTCGACACAATCCTTTCTCGGAAGTCTACGGACAATTCCGTTGACCTCATGGCTTGGTTTTTGCTCTAACATTAACTGTCAACTTTGGGGCCTAAAATAGCCTTCCCAAATCATGTTCATTCAATTGAATTTACCACAGGTGGACTCTAAGTTGTAGAAACATCTCAAGGATAATCAATGGAAACAGGATGCACCCCTGCCCTGTTTGTCCCCAGAACAGCCTCAATTTGTGTGTATTAACACACAGGAAACTGAGGGTTAAAAACCAGCAGCATTGCGGTTCTTGACACAAACCGGTGCACCTGGCATCTACTACCACACCCCGTTCAAAGGCACTTAAATCTTTTGTCTTGCTCATTCATACACTGAATGGCACACATACACAATCCATGTCTGTTGTCACGAGGATTAAAAATCCTTCTTTAACCTGTCTCCTCCCCTTCATCTACACTGATTTGAAGTGGATTTAACAAGTGACATCAATAAGGGATCATAGCTTTCACCTGGTCAGTCTGTCATGGAAACAGTGGGTGTTAATGTTTTGTCAGTGTGTCGATCTCATTGTGTAACTGTTAGCGACGCTAATGATACCTTTATCTCCCTGATAACAATTAGGCTAACTACAAAGTTGCTTATGCCTCCCTGGCAGGATGATTATGCATCAATCCAGTGGACATTTTTAGTTTTGACAACTCCATCACTAGTTTGCTAGTGACAGCCACACCTGTATAGCTGGTGCACATTTGAATTAAGAGGTGATTATACGAAAGTTTACATTTCTATTTTTTTTTTCTTCCCCAGACCTCAAATGGTCCCTCAATGTGGTTTAAGCATCGTTGTGGACTTAAAAACATTGTTCTATTACATTATTTAAAAAAAAAAATTTGAGTGAAGCTCCACACGTAAAAAAGAAATTTAGAGTGAAAAACTCAATAGTGGTATAATTTTGGAATCAAGTATAATTTTTTTCCTTTCAAATTCTACCCTCTAGAAGATTGCACAGAAAATAACACGGGGCACTTTGAAATCTTGAACACAAGGGTGTGCTAATTCAAAAGTTGGCTAGTTATTATTTACCTGGTTCTGTATGGCATGCAGGCACATTATGGGACTGGGGCCAGGTCATTATCAATGATTGGTGTGACCAAATCATCTGTTGGTTCCACCTGTGGAAAAAGTTAGTGTAGAACCCTGATAGTTGAACAAAGGAATTTCTTAGTTTAAGGAGAAGCAGCAGAGCAAAATTTCATTGTGTATATATTTTTCTTAGTTTACTTTCCACTTAGCTAATGCAACTACTTTGGCTTCTTCAGCAACCTGACTCGGAGAGGAATGCTATTTGTTAGCTAGCATGCTAAGGCTAGCCAACACTGCAACTTTTTCAAGTCAAGGTAAGCTTACGGTTTAATAAATGTATTGCCACCGGGGCCTGTCGGTGTAACTGCTTGTTTTAGGCCACACTGTACTGTGTGATTTTTACACCTGGATTGGATTGTGGATTTAAAAACGCAGAGTTTGACTATAATGTTAATATGGTGACAACTATGTAAGCTGTTTAGCGGTTATGGTATGAAGGTTTGGCTTCGAAGTTTTTGCGCCTGGTCACACAGCTGTTGTGCACTGAAGTCCAAAAGCGAAGGGAAAGGTCAAATCAAATTGTATTTGTCACAAGCTTCATAAACCAACACGTGTAGACTAACAGTGAAATGCTTACTTAAGGGTCATTTTCAAACAATGCAGAATTCAATATTTTTTAGACTAGTGACACAAGGAATAAATACAGTGAATAACGAGTGACAATACCATGGCCATATACAGGAAGTACCGAGTCGATGTGCAGGGGTACGAGCCGAGGTAGAGGCAACTATGCACATAAAGGCAGGGGTGAAGTGACAAGACCATAGGATATATAATAGGCAGCAGTGTGTGGTGGGTGGGTGGGTGCAGGCAGGCACTGAGCAAATTGCAGGTCTGCTGAGTGTGAACTTGAAAGTTGTGAAAATTCCAGTGTGTTTACTGTGAACACTTGAGGCTGTACCTACTTTAAGTTAGTTTGACTGTGGTCAAGTAGGCTGTGGCTTCGTGATCATAATGTAGGCATAACAGTGGCCTACCGTCATAAACAATGGAGAAAATGCATCCCATAACATTTTTACACAGAAATAGCAGTTCTATCAGTCAGCCTACAGTAGCAGCCACCGTGTGGTGTTCAATGTACATTTCATGAGACTTATGAAAAAAACATGCAGGGCTTGATATTAACCTGTTTATCCACTTGTCCTTTAGACAGGGAAAAACTGAATGTTTGATGCAAGAACCCACTTCACAAAATAAAATATATTTTTCTCATACCATTATTACAGAGAATCAGACAAATTATGCCTATTGGCTATTTAGCTTTTTCAAGCCTGTTTTAAAATACAACACTGCCTCTTTACCTGACTCACTTTTCAAAGATGTCTAGAAATGTACATGTTTTCTGCTCTTGTAGGAAGTAACCACTCCCCCATTGATCTATAACTGGGGTAACAACTAACTAGCAAATTATATGAAGAAATGTGCACAAGTGGCTACATGCAGCTCTCGCTTTGATCTCAAAACAAGCGCATCTACTCACAACCGCTCATGCTGTAAACACAGTCCAGATCAGTGAACGGCACAGATCCATATGGCGATGGTCAATTTGCATACAGGTCTACTGCAGCTCTGATTGGTTACAGCGTACCGGTCTGTGTAGAGTACGGGTCTGAGTCGTGCCTATCAATGCAATAGAATCCTACTCTAATGTGTCCTGCCTACAACAAAATCTCTTGCATGTTTTTCGGTATGTTGCTTTGAAAGTGGCTAATTGTGTTGATTCGATCACAAAGTCCCACAGTAAAGGGGAATATTGACGGTGTTAACTAAGGTGGGAAAACTCTAGGAAGTTCAAGTTTAAGCTGTAGCTTAAAGGGAACATTACTCACTGCTAGTGATGGGGGAAGAAACATCTATACAGTTAAGCCTACATATTGGAGTATTCTTTTTGACGAGTTGGCTGTACCCAGTGCTGGAGACGTGGGTAGACTCAAATTTTGTTAACATTTTTCCAAACTGCCCGCCTGGTGAATGAAAGGCGCCCTGTGTGAATTCCTATGAGAAACAGTGACACACAGTGCTTTCAGATAGTATTCAGTCCCCTTCTCTTTTGCCACATTTAGTTAGATTACAGCCTTATTCTAAAATGGATTAAATGCTTCACCCCCCCCCATCTACACACAATGCCCCATAATGTAGGCCCTCATTTTTATTAAGATTTTGTTCTTAACTGACTTGACTAGTTAAAGGTTACAGTTTTAGTCGGAAGTTTACATACACTTAGGGTGGAGTCATT
Organism: Oncorhynchus keta; assembly: GCF_023373465.1. Lineage (NCBI taxonomy): Eukaryota > Metazoa > Chordata > Actinopteri > Salmoniformes > Salmonidae > Oncorhynchus > Oncorhynchus keta. Next base: position 12,198,483 of record NC_068454.1, read on the forward strand.
AACTTGTTTTTCAACCACTCTACAAATTTCTTGTTAACAAACCAATAGTTTTGGCAAGTCGGTTAGGACATCTACTTTGTGCATGACGCAAGTAAGTTTACATACACTAAGTTGACTGTGCCTTTTAAACAGCTTAGAAAATGTCATGGCTTCTGACTGAAATTGTGAATTAGCCTATTGGAGGTGTTGCTGTATTTCAAGGCCTACCTTCAAACTCAGTACCTCTTTGCTTGACATCATGGGAAAATCAAAAGAAATCTGCCAAGACATCAGAAAAAAAATTGTAGACCTCCATGTCTCGTTCATCCTTGGGAGCAATTTCCAAACGCCTGAAGGTACCACGTTCATCTGTACAAACAATGGTACGCAAGTATAAACACCATGGGACCACGCAGCCGTCACACCGCTCAGGAAGGAGACGCGTTCTGTCTCCTAGAGATGAACGTACTTTGGTGCGAAAAGTGCAAATCAATCCTGGAAGAGCAAAGGACCTTGTGAAGCTGCTGGAGGAAACGGGTACAAAGTATTTATGTCCACAGTAAAACAAGTCCTTCTGTAGCTCAGTTGGTAGAGCATGGCGCTTGTAACGCCAGGGTAGTGGGTTCGATTCCCGGGACCACCCATACGTAGAATGTATGCACACATGATTGTAAGTCGCTTTGGATAAAAGCGTCCGCTAAATGGCTATTATTATTATTATTATTATTATTATTATTATTATATTAAGTCCGTCATCGACATAACCTGAAAGGCCGCTCACCAAGGAAGAAGCCATTGCTCCAACACCGCCATATAAAAGCCAGACTAAGGTTTGCAACTGCGCATGGGGACATAGATCATACTTTTTCGAGTAATGTCCTCTGGTCTGATGAAACAAAATTAGAACTGTTTGGCAATAATGACTATTTTTGGAGGAAAAATGGGGAGGCTTGCAAGCTGAAGAACACCATCCCAATCAAGAAGTGCGGGGGTGGTAGCATGTTGTGGGGGTGCTTTTTGCTGCAGGAGGGACTGGTGCACTTCACAAAATAGATGGCATCATGAAGGAGGAAAATTGTGGATATATTGAAGCAACATCTCAAGACATCAGTCAGGAAGTTCAAGCTTGGTCACAAATGGGTCTTCCAAATGGACAATGACCCCAAGCATACTTCCAAAGTTGTGGCAAAATGGCTTAAGGACAACAAAGTCAAGGTACTGGAGTGGCCATCACAAAGCCCTGACCTCAATCTCATACATTTGTGGGCAGAACTGAAAAAGCATGTGTGAGCAAGGAGACCTACAAACCTGAATGTTACACCAACTCTGTCAGGAGGAATGGGCCAAAATTCACCCAACATATTGTGGGAAGCTTGTTTGACCCAAGTTGAACAATTTAAAGGCAATGCTACCAAATACTATTTGAGTGTGTCAACTTCTGACCAACTGGGAATGTGATGAAATAAATAAAAGCTGAAATAAATCATTCTCTACTATTATTCTAACATTTCACATTCTTAAAATAGTGGTAATCCAAATTGACCTAAGACAGGGAATTTTTACTAGGATTGCATGTCAGGAATTGTGAAACATAGTTTAAATGTATTTGTCTAAGCTGTTTGTAAACTTCTGACTTCAACTGTGATTATTTAAAAATTCAAGTTTTTTTTATTTTTTAAATGTACAAAGCAAAAACTGCTTTTTAGAAATGTTTGTAAATGAACTGATATCACATTTACATGAATATTCAGGCCATTTACTCAGTACTTTGAAGCATCTTTTGGCAGTGATTACAGCCTCGAGTCTTAGGTATTACGCTAAAAGCTTGGCACACCTATATTTGGGTTGTTTCTCCTGTTCTTTTCTGCAGATTCTCAAAAGATCTGTCAGGTTGGATGGGAAGTGTTGCTGCACAGCTATTTTCATGTCTCTCCAGAGGTGTTCGATTGGTTTCAAGTCCCGGCTCCGGCTGGGCCACTAAAGGGCATTCAGAGACTTGTCACGAAGCCACTCCTGCATTGTCTTGGCTGTGTGCTTAGGGTCGTTGTCCTGTTGGAAGGTGAACCTTCGCCCCAGTCTGAGGTCCCGAGTGTCTGGAGCAGGTTCTCTCTGATCTCGCTGTACTTTGCGCCGTTCATTTTTCCCTCGATCCGGACTAGTCTCTCCTGCTGAAAAACATCCCCACAGCATGATTCATGCTTCGTAGGGATGGAGGCAGGTTTATTCCAGATGTGACACTTGGCATTCAGGCCAAAGAGTTCAATCTTGGTTTCATCTGACCAGAGAACCTGGCTTCTCATGGTCAGAGACATTTTGGTGCCTTTGGAACACTCCCAAGCATGCTGTCGGGTGCCTTTTAGCGAGTGGCTTCTGTCTGGCCACTCTAAGAGGTTCTCCCATCTCCACAGAGGAGCTCTGGAGCTCTGTCAGTGACCATGGCATTTTGAGAATCATAGCAAAGGGTCTGAATAGTTTTGTAAGTAAGTTAAAAAAAATAAATAAAACAATTCTACATTTGCTAACATTTCTAAATACCTGCATTCACTTTGTCATTGTTATTGTGAGTAAAAAAAATAAACATTTTAATCCATTTTAGAATAAGGCTGTAACGTAACAAAATGTGGAAAAGGGGAAGCCGTCTGAATCCTTTCCGAATGCGCTGTTAATGACCTACAATCATAAATCCCATATTGGTCTTTCAGTCAGGCCAACCAAAGCTGTACTGTGCAGTAGGCTTACTATTGAAACTGAGTCAGAAATTCAAGTTTCATATTTTTTTTACACATTGTTTTCTATGTCCATTGCAATGCTTAAACCACATCAGGAGACTACTTTTGAGGTTGGGAAAAATCTAGGTGTAAGTTACCCTTTTTTTTCAAATTCAAGTGTTGATTTAGTGGCGTTAATGTCGCACATGAGCAAAATAAATGGCCTCTGGATTGATGCAAATAATAATGATATCATTCTGATAGGTAGGCATAGACTACTTTTGTATCTAGTTACCACTTTTAATGTAAAGGTTCTCCCGAAGACGGACCGATTTTTATTAGCATCACTATTTTTCCTGTAACTTAATTGTTTGTAACCTGGACGTTTCCCTTCATATTATGAGGCAAGTCTTACCTAGCTTCAAAGCAGCCTATAGACAAAATCCCACCATAGAAACGTGGAGGTAAGTGTTTTTTTTTTAAAGACTTAACCAAAGAACAGGAGAATGCATATGCTTTTTCTTTCTTTGTCTAGCTGCCAAAGGCATTATTCTAATATTAGCTCCCATGATAGTTGATGCATCTTTAAATCCCCCCTCTTTCAAACTGTTATTTCCATCTCTGTCCTGCTTGCATGTGCAGTTAGCTATTTACAACTGTTCCTGCAAATTGCATTTAGGAAGTACTGCTGTGTACATTGCCACGCTTAAAATGTGAAGAAATAGTTGATAAAAAATGTACGCTAAACATTCCAATCTGTTCCAAAAGCCCTAATTAGTTATTTTGTAAACCTCCACGACACTGATACGTATCATTGGGGATTATGAAGTGATTATATGCAATGCCCAATGAAAAATAAGTGGGTACATACTCTCCACTAGAGGTCGACAGATTATGATTTTTTAAACGCCGATACCGATTTATTGGAGGACCGGAAAAGCTGATACCGATCGGCCAATTTAAATTTCTTTATTTTTTATTTTAAACTTTTAAAAAACGTTTAAAAAAAAAAAAAAAAAAAAAAAAAAAAAAAATATATATATATATATATATATATATATACTGAGAACAAGTTCTCAAAATAATAAAGGGAACACTAAAATAACACATTCTAGGGAACACTAAAATAACACATTCTAGATCTGAATGAATGAAATATTCTTATTAAATACTTTTCTTTACATAGTTGAATGTGCTGACAACAAACACACAAATTATCAATGGAAATCAAATGTATCAACCCATGGAGGTCTGGATTTGGAGTGACACTCAAAATTAAAGTGGAATACCACACTACAGGCTGATCCAACTTTGATGTTATGTCCTCAAAATTAGGCTCAGTAGTGTGTGTGTGTGGCCTCCACGTGCCTGTATGACCTCCCTACAACGCCTGGGCATGCTCCTGATGAGGTGGCGGATGATCTCCTGAGGGATCTCCTCCCAGACCTGGACTAAAGCATCCACCAACTCCTGGACAGTCTGTGGTGCAAAGTGGCGTTGGTGGATGGAGCGAGACATGATGTGCTCAATTGGATTCAGGTCTGGGGAACGGGCGGGCCAGTCCATAGCATCAATGCCTTCCTCTTGCAGGAACTGCTGACACACTCCAGCCACATGATGTCTAGCATGGTCTTGCTTTAGGATGAACCCAGGGCCAACCGCACTAGCATATGGTCTCACACGGGGTCCGAGGATCTCATCTCGGTACCTAATGGCAGTCAGGCTAACTCTGGCGAGCACATGGAGGGCTGTGCGGCCCCCCAAAGAAATTCCACCCCACACCCTGACTGACCCACCGCCAAACCGGTCATGCTGGAGGATGTTGCAGGCAGCAGAACGTTCTCCACGGTGTCTCCAGACTCTCACATGTGCTCAGTGTGAACCTGTTTTCATCTGTGAAGAGCACAGGGCGCCAGTGGCGAATTTGCCAAACTTGGTGTTCTCTGGCAAATGCCAAATGTCCTACACGGTGTTGGGCTGTAAGCACAACCCCCACCTATGGACGTCGGGCCCTCATACCACCCTCATGGAGTCTGTTTCTGACCGTTTGAGCAGACACATGCACATTTGTGGCCTGCTGGAGGTCATTTTGCAGGGCTCTGGCAGTGCTCCTCCTGCTCCTCCTTGCACAATGGCGGCGGTAGCGGTCCTGCTGCTGGGTTGTTGCCCTCCTACTGCCTCTTCCACGTCTCCTGATGTACTGGCCTGTCTCCTGGTAGCGCCTCCATGCTCTGGACATTACGCTGACAGACACAACAAACCTTCTTGCCACAGCTCGCATTGATGTGCCATCCTGAATGAGCTGCACTACCCGAGCCACTTGTGTGGGTTGTAGACTCCGTCTCATGCTACCACTAGAGTGAAAGCACTGCCAGCATTCAAAAGTGACAAACATCAGCTAGGAAGCATAGGAACTGAGAAGTGGTCTGTGGTCACCCCCTATAGAACCACCCCTTTATTGGGGGTGTCTTGCTAATTGCCTATTTCCAACCGTTGTCTATTCCATTTGCACAACAGCATGTGAAATTTATTGTCAGTGTTTTTTCCTAAGTGGACAGTTTGATTTCACAGAAGTGTGATTGACTTGGAATTACATTGTGGTGTTTAAGTGTTCCCTTTTATTTTTGAGAGGTCTATATATAGATAGATTTTTATATGAAAAAAAATGTAATAATGACAATTACAACAATACTGAATGAAAACTTAATATATTACATCAATAAAATCAATTTAGCCTCATAAATAATGAAACATGTTCAATTTGGTTTAAATAATGCAAAAACAAAGTGTTGGAGAAGAAAGTAAAAGTGCATTATGTAAGAAAGCTAACGTTTCAGTTCCTTGCTCAGAACGTGAGAACATATGAAAGCTGGGGGTTCCTTTTAACATGAGTCTTCAATATTCCCAGGTAATACCCTCTTGGTGTTAGGGGGTGCTATTTTAATTTTTGGATGAAAAACGTTCCCATTTTAAACAAGATATTTTGTCACAAAAGTGCTTGACTATGCATATAATTGACAGCTTTGGATAGAAAACACTGACGTTTCCAACACTGCAAAGATATTGTCTGTGAGTGTAACAGAACTGATGTTACAGGCGAAACCCAGATAAATCCAACCAGGAAGTGCCGCATTTTTTGAAACCGCCTCATGCCAATGACTCCTTATATGGCTGTGAATGAGCTACGAATGAGCTTACGTTTTCTACGTATTCCCCAAGGTGTCTACAGCATTGTGATGTCTTTTAGCGCATTTCCGTTGAAGAATAGCCGTAAAGGGACCATATTTAGCAAGTGGTCACATGGTGTCTCCCGCAGAAAATCTTGCGTAAAATACTGAGGTAGCCATTTTTCCAATCGCTTCTTATGAGAAACCAATTGCCTCGACGGATATATTACTGAATATATATGTTAAAAACACATTGAGGATTGATCCTAAACAACGTATGCTGTGTTTCTGTCGATTTTTATTATGGAGCTTATTTGGAAAAAAGTTTGGCGTTGTAGTGGTAGCATTTTCCGGTCGATTTCTCAGCCAAGCATGATGAACAAACGGGAGCTATTTCACCTAGAAAAATAATATTTTTGGAAAAATGGAACATTTGCTATCTAACTGGGAGTCTCCTGAGTGAAAACATCTGAAGTTCTTCAAAGGTAAATTTTTTTTAACTTGGTTGCTTTTCTTATTTTTGTGAAAATGTTGCCTGCTGCCAGTAGAGCCTTGCATCGCATTATGCCATGATAAACTTACACAAATGCTTGTCTAGCGTTGGCTGTAACGCATATTTTGAAAATCTGAGATGAGTGTGATTAACAAAAGGCTAAGCTTGTTTGAATATATTTAATTTGCGATTTTCATGAATAGGAAAAGTTTCTAGGGGTATTTATGTCCGCTGCGTTATGCTAATTCGTTTGAGGCTATGATTACGCTCCCGGATCCGGGATTGCTAGTCGCAAGAAGGTAAGACATTTTTAGGTTGTAGTTATTATAGGACTATTTCCCTCTATACCATTTGTATCTCATTAACCTTTGACTATTGGATGTTCTTATAGGCACTTTAGTATTGCCAGTGTAACAGTATAGCTTCCGTCCCTCTCCTCGCTCCTCCCTGGGCTCGAACCAGCAACACAACGACAACGGCCACCATCGAAGCAGCGTTACCCATGCAGAACAAGGGGAACAACTACTAGAAGGCTCAGAGCGAGTGACGTTTTAAACGCTATTAGCGTGCGCCAACTAGCTAGCCACTTCACTTCGGTTACACAAGCCTCATCTCGGGAGTTGATAGGCTTGAAGTCATAAACAGCGCAAAGCTTGACCCACAACGAAGAGCTGCTGTCAAAGCGCACAAGTGCTGTTTGAATTAATGTTTACGCGCCTGCTTCTGCCTACCACCGCTCAATCAGATACTTAGATACTTGTTTGCTCAGTCAGATTATGTCACGCAGGACACGCTAGATAATATCTAGTGATATCAAATAACCATGTGTAGTTAACTAGTGATTATGATTGTTTTTATAAGATAAGTTTAATGCTAGCTAGCAACTTACCTTGGCTTACTGCATTCGCGTAACGGGCAGTCTCCTTGTGGAGTGCAATGAGAGAGAGGCAGGTTATTGCGTTGGACTAGTTAACTGTAAGGTTGCAAGATTGAATCCCCTGAGCCGACAAGTTGAAAAGCTGTCGTTCTGCCCCTGAACAAGGCAGTTAACTCACCTTTCCTAAGCCGTCATTGAAAATAAGAATGTGTTCTTAACTGACTTGCCTAGTTAACCTTTTGCGTTTAGGGGGCAGTATTTTCATTTTTGGCTAAAAAATGTACCCATTTGAAACTGCCTATTTCTCAGCCCCAGATACTAGAATATGAATATAATTGTCATATTAGGATAGAAAACACACGTTTCCAAAACTGTAAAAATATTGTCTGTGTATAACAGAACTGATATTGCCTGAGGAAAATCCAATCAGGAAGTGCCTCTTTATTTTGAAACCTCTCTGTTCCTATGCATGCCTATCCTCCATTTAAAGGGATATCAACCAGATTCCTTTTTCTATGGCTTTCCTAAGGTGTCAAGTCTTTAGACATAGTTTCAGGCTTTTATTTTGAAAAATGAGCGTGAAGGATCACATTGCGTGAGTAGATAGGTGGGGGCTCTGAGTTTTGCGCAACTGAGTAAAGCGGCCATTGTTTCTCCCGCTGTTATTGAAAAAGCTACACACTCTGTTGATATATTATCGAATATATATTTTAAAAACAACTTGAGGATTGATTATAAAAAACGTTTGACATGTTTCTGTGGACATTATGGATATTATTTGGAATATACATCTGCGTTGTCGTGACCGCTCTTTCCTGTGGATTTCTGAACACTACAAACAAACGTCGTTATTTTGGGTATAAATATTATCTTTACGGAACAAAAGGAACATTTGTTGTGTAACTGAGTCTCGTGAGTGAACATCTGACGATCATCAAAGGTAAACGGTTAATTTAATTTATTTTCTGATTTTCGTGACCTCGCTACTTAATGCATAGTATAACATTATGTACACTATCGATAAACTTACACAAACACTTGGATTGCTTTCGCTGTCAAGCATAATTTCAAAATCTGAGTCGACAGGTGGATTAACAAAAGGCTAAGCTGTGTTTTGCAATATGGGGGGGGATGAAGATGCATTTCAGTTGTTAGCTGTAAGGTGTTGCAACTCTCTCCTCTCCCAGTCTGTTCGATGTGTCGGGCTACACCCTCTATGTTGGCCGTCACCGGCTCAACAGCTGGAACCCTAACGAGATATCGTACCTCGTGGAGCGCGTCGTGATCCCGTCCGGCTACTCTGACCCAAGTTTGGGACAGGACATGGCCTTGGTGAAGCTGCAGAGATCCATCGTCTGGTCGGCGTATGTCCATCCTGTTTGTCTTCCTGACGCCGGGACACTGTTCCCCGGGGACCTTCCCTGCTACATCACAGGCTGGGGAAACATCCGCGACGGTGGTAAGAGAATAAGGCATTACGTATATAGAGACAATCTAACTTCCACTAAAAGGAGCCTCAACCTCTTTGACTCAGTGGACTGTCACAGTGGTCAACTCTCACTCATGGGAGGACTATCTGTCAGTATCTTCCATATGCGGTAGTCTAAGCCTGTCACGGTGACTGACTCACAGCTTCTCATAAGGGTTTTTAGTTTTACACTTTTCTACATTGTAGAATAATAGTGAAGGCCTCAACACTAGGAAGTAACAACCATGGAATCATGTAGTAACCAAAAGTTAAACAAATCAATATATTATTCAAAGCAGCCACCCTTTGCCTTAACAGCTTTGCACACTCTTGGCATTCTCTCAACCAGCTTCACCTGGAATGCTTTTCCAACAGTCTTGAAGGAATTAACACAAATGCTGAGCACTTGTTGGCTGCTTTTCCTTAACCCAGCGTTCTATCTCCAAACCATCTCAATTGGGTTGAGGTTGGGTGACTGGAGGCGAGGTCATCTGATGCAGCACTCATCACTCCTTCTTGGTCAAATAGCCCTTACACAGCCTGGAGATGTGTTTGGTCATTATCCTGTTAAAAAACAAATGATAGTCCCACTAAGTGCAAACCAGATGGGATGGCGTATCGCTGCAGAATGCTGTGGTAGCCATGCTGGTTAAGTGTGCCTTGAATTCTAAATAAATCGGTGACCGTGTCAACAGCAAAATACCATCACACCACCACCATTCTTCGGTGGGAACCCCACACATGCAGATATCATCCGTTCACCTACTCCTTGTCTCACAAAGACATGGTGGTTGGAACCAAAAATCTCTTAATTTGGACAGATTTCCACCGGTCTAATGTCCATTGCTTGTGTGTTTTGGCCCAAGCAAGTCTTCTTAGTGGTGTCCTTTAGTGGTTTTGTTGCAGCAATTCGAAGATGAAGGCCAGCTTCACAGTCACCTCTGAACAGTTGATGTTGAGGTGTCTGTTACTTGAACTCTGAATCATTTATTTGGGCTGCAATTTGAGGTTAGTAAGTCTAATGAACTTATTCTCTGCAGCAGAGGTAACTCGGAGTCTTCCTTTCCTGTGGCGGTCCTCATTAGAGCCAGTTTTCACATTGACTGACCATGTCTTAAAGTATTGGACTGTTTCTCTTTGCTTATGAGTTGTTCTTGCCATAACACAACTGATTGTCTCAAACACATTAATTTCTGGAATTTCTTAACTTAACAAGGCACACCTGTTAATTGAAATGCATTCCAGGTGACTACCTCATGAAGCTGTTTGAGTGCAAAGCTGTCGTGAAGGCAAAGGGTGGCTACTTTGAAGAATCTCAAATATAAAATATGATTTATTATTATTTTGTTGGTTACTACATGATTCCATATGTTATTTCATAGTTTTGATGTTTTCACTATTCTACAATGTAGGAAATGGTACAAATAAAGAAAACCCCTTTGAATGAGTAGGTGTCCTAAGTTTTGATTGTGTGTAAATAAATTCCCCTCCTTGCTCGGCAGAAATCTCAGGAAATGTACAATTGTGAACCCGCAACCCAAATGAATGGCTGGTGTAGGCATTCTCGCTCCTTTTATTTGACCTACCTACTCACTCTGCCTCAACTTCTCTGGCCGTCTTTCAGTCCCTCTGAGTGGAGTGGGAACACTGCAGCAAGTGCAGGTGCCAATCATCTCGTCGTCTTCCTGTCAGATGATGTACGACCTTAACCCATCGGAGAAAGTGGACATCCGTTCTGACATGATGTGTGCCGGTTATCAGGAGGGGGGCAAGGACTCCTGTCAGGTATGCTCGCCTCACCTGTGTGTGTAATAGTAGACTAACGTGGGCTTTTTCTTACTTCTCACCCATCTCCCTCTTTCTCCACAGGGGGACTCTGGAGGACCCCTGGTCTGCCAGATGGTGAACGGAACCTGGGTGCAGGCTGGGGTGGTGAGTTTTGGCCTGGGATGTGCCCATGCCAACAACCCCGGCGTCTACGCCAAGGTGTCCACCTTCTCCAGCTTCATCCAAAGCAACATACCAGAGATCAGTCTGTACGGCCGGGCCGGTCCCAACTGGGCCAGCACCCTGACAGTGCTGGCTAGCTCCCTGGCCACTTTACTGATGGGCCAGCTGCTAAGATAGGGCTTCCTAAAAGAGCCAGATCTTAAAGGGACATTCTATGTAATTTGACATGAACCTGCTTTTAAACTTAACTTGGCTGTAGTAGATGACTGTTTTAGGTCATATTCTGCTTAATTTTTTGATGTACCATATTAATAACATGCCAAAACTTTTTGACCAAACTGACTCAAAATATGACCACTTATTTCCCACGTAAGCAGAAATTCCGCCTTTTCTGGTTCAAGATGCGTGTAAAACCAGGTAAATGTGTCAAATTTCAAAGGAATTTCGCTTTAAAGGAAAGGGCTGAACCTGTGGTGGCAAACTATACTGCGTTTTAATGATATGTATATGCAACTCCTAACAAATTCAAGTGATTCTGAATATACAAGATATCGCTAATCAGCAGATAAAAGTGATATTATGGGTATTTAGAACTAATGAAATGCAAAGCCATGTTTGTCGATCTATTTTAGCACATTTTAACATGTCATGTAGCTTCAAGTTTCTTATAATTTTGAATGAATGTAAATAAAATGATTACAAATGTCAGTAATTTATAAGAACTGTCACTTACATGTGTTCTAGAATCTCCATTGTCTTTGTTCTCCTCCTGTCACCTGGGCCCTGTTTGAATGCTTAAGCAACCCATTTATGATTTGCTCAATATTCACACATGCACAATCACGCAGACCTCAGCATAAGACAATGATACCTCAAGTGGGTACAAGGAACATTACTTATGGCTCAGTATTGGACTTGATTATATTGCTTATGGAACAGGAGGACATTAATACGGTGACTCTGCCAATTAATGAACCATTTACAATATTATTGAGGTGTCCTACAGATTGGGGCTGCTTCCTGGAGCTACAGAGCTTTAAATCCCGACATGGGCAAAATATAAGTTGGAAGCTATTCCTCTTCTTGTTTATTGCAACTGCTAATGAAAGATGGGCTACTATACAATTTATCCCCCCCATTTTCTTCATTACCCACCCTAACTCATCCAAGTCTGCTACTTTTGGACATGTAGTGTGTGGACACCTGCTCGTCGACCATCTCATTCCAAATTCATGGGCATTAATATGGAGTTGGTCCCCCCTTTTGTTGCTACAACAGCCTCCATTCTTCTGGGAAGGCTTTCTACTAGATGTTGGAACGTTGATGCGGGGACTTAGTTCCATTTAGCCACAAGGGCATTTGTGAGGTCTGCATTGATGTTGGGCGATTAGGCCTGGCTCGCAGCCGGCGTTCCAATTTATTCCAAAGGTGTTCGATGGGGTTGAGGTCCGGCTCTGTGCAGGCCAGTCAAGTTCTTCCACACCGATCTCAACAAACCATTTCTGTATGGACCTTGCTTTGTGCACGGGGGTACTGTCATGCTGAAACAGGAAAGGGCCTTCTGCAATCTGTTGCCACAAAGTTGAAAGCACAGAATTGTCTTGGATGTCATTGTATACTGTAGCGTTAAGATTTCCCTTCACTGGAACTAAGTGGCCAAGCCCGAATCATGAAAAACAGCCCCAGACCATTATTCCTCCTCTACCAAACTTTACAGTTGGCACCTATGCATTGGGGCAGGTAGCGTTATCCTGGCACCCGCCAAACCCAGATTAGTCTTTACACCACTCCAGCCAATGCTTGGCAATGCGCATGGTGATCTTAGGGTTGTGTGTGGCTGCTTGGCCATGGAAACCCATTTCATGAAGCTCCCGACAAACAGTTCTTGTGCTGACGTTGCTTCCAGAGGCAGTTTAGAACTCGGTAGTGAGTGTTGCAACCGAGTACATAATTTTTGGACGCACTCAGCGGTCCAATTCTGTGAGCTTGTGTGGCCTACCACTTCCGGGCTGAAGTGGAAACGTCTCCTAGATGTTTCCACTTCACAATAACAGCGCTTACAGTTGACCGGGCCAGCTCCAGCAGGGCAGACATTTGACGAACTGACTTGTTGGAAAGGTGGCATCCTATGACGGTGCGATGTTGAAAGTCACTGAGCTCTTCAGTAAGGCCATTCTACTGTCAATGTTTGTCTATGGAGATCGCATGGCTGTGTGTCGAGTTTATAAACCTCTCAGCAACGGGTGTGGCTGAAATAGCCAAATCCACTAATTTGAACGGGCGTCCACATGCTTTTGTTTGTATATAAAGTGTAAACTATTGGAACCAAGAAAAATAACTGATATTGGCAGGAGGGAACATAACTAACTAAATTACAGAAAACTAAAATATATGCTTAATCCAGTATAAACTAATGTATAGAATTTATTATAGAAGAGACAAAGTTCACAAATTCTACAGCACAACGGTAGAGTCATGTCTTAAGTGTAAAACTAACAATGACTCAATAACCCATGTCTTCTGGGAATGTTATGGAGTCAAAGTTATGGGTGGAGTCAAAGTTATGGGTGGAGTCAAAGTTATGGGTGGAGTCAAAGTTATGGGTGGAGTCAAAGTTATGGGTGGAGTCAAAGTTATGGGTGGAGTCAAAGTTGGCTGTCAGAGGTATTACAATATAAAATGTACTTTTAATCTCTGCCTGCGTATTTCAAGACATGGAATATGAGGGTGCTGTGAGATACCCGATGGGTTGAATGATACTTTTCTCGTCAATCTTGAAAAAAAATCATACTGGAAATCAACCAATCCTCCATCGTTAACACACTGGAAAGGTAAAATGCTTTATCTCAACGTTGAACGTCTGGGCGACGGAGAGCAACAAAATGGTGGTGTTTGAGGCCATGTGGCGGAGAGTGATGCAGGTGCTGGAGATGGGGGGTGTGAGCATGTGGGTCTAGTCAGGGGTTGATGCTTGTGTGATGTTTGTGTGTATTGTTTAGAAAAATAAAATACACTGAACAAAAATATAAACCCAACAATTTCAAAGATTTTACTGACTTAGTTCATATAAGGAAATCAGTCAATTAAATAAAATGTATTAGGCCCTAGTCTATAGATGACATGACTGGAAATACAGATAAAAAGGGTAGGGGCGTGGATCAGAAAACCACTCAGTGTCTGGTGTGATCACCATTTGCCTCATGCAACGCGACATCTCCTTCACATAGAGTTGTTGATTGTGGCCTGTGGAATGTTGTCCCACTCCTCTTCAATGGCTGTGCGAAGTTCCTGGATATTGGTTGGAACTGGAACACATTGATCCAGAGCATCCCAAACATTCTCAATGGATGACATGTCTGGTGAATATGCAGGCCATGGACGAACTGGGACATTTTCAGCTTTCTGTTAGTGAGCATTTCCCCTTGCTACATGGGGCTGTGCATTATAATGAGGTGATGGCAGTGGATGAATGGCACGACAATGGGCCTCAGGATCTCTGTGCGTTCTAACTGCCATCGATAAAATGCAATTGTGTTTGTTGTCCGTAGCGTATGCCTGCCCATACCATAACCCCACCACCACCATGGGGCACTCTGTTCACAATGTTGACATCAGCAAACCGCTCGCCCACACATCTGCCATCTTCCCGGTACAGTTGAAACCAGGATTCATCCACGAAGAGCACACTTTTCCAGCATGCCAGTGAAGGTGAGTATTTGCAAACTGTAGTTGCCAACTGTGTTACGACGCAGAACTGCAATCAGCTCAAGACCCTGGTCAGCACGACGAGCAGATTAACTTCCCCCGAGATGGTTTCTTAAAGTTTGTGTGAAAATTCTTTGGTTATGCAAAACCACAGTTTCATCAGCTGTCCGGCTGGCTAGTCTCAGACGATACTCCAGTTGAAAGGCTGGATGTGGAGGCCCTGGGCTGGTGTGGTTACACATGCTCTGCAGTTGTGAGGCTTGCTGGACGTACTGCCAAATTATATAAAATTACATTGGAGGCGGCGTATGGAAGAGAAATGAACATGCAACAGCTCTGGTGGACATTCCTGCAGTCAGCATGCCAATTACTCGCTCCCTCAACTTCTGACATCTGTGGCATTGTGTGACAACTGCACATTTATAGTGGCCTGTTGTCCCCAGCACAAGGTGCACCTGCTGTTTAATCAGCTTCTTGATATCCACACCTGTCAGGTGAATGGATTATCTTGGTAATGGGGAAATGCTCACGAACAGTGATGTCAACAAATTTGTGCACCACATTTGAGAGAAATAAGCTTTTTGTGCATATGCAAAGTTTCTGGGATCTTTCATTTCAGCACATGAAATATAGGACCAACACTTTACATGTTGTGTTCATATTTTTGTTGAGGATAAAATCTTATACACTAGGAACACCTTTTTGTAACACCAAGGAAACGCTTTACAATGAAATTGTCCCTTGGTTCACTGTGTGAAATCAGGTAGGCACATTTTTCATATTTTAGACTTTTAATGTCACACGCACAAGTACAGTGAAATGCCTTTCTTGCAACAATGCAGTCATCAATAACTATGTAATACTAAAAATACAGTACAACAAAAACACAAGATATAAAAATAGCACGATAAAGTAAGTAAGCATACTAAACTCCCTTTCAAAGATAATTAGTAAAAATCCAAATAACTTCACAGATCTTCATTTGTAAAGGGTTTAAACACTGTTTCCCATGCTTAATTAATTAACATGCACCTGTGGAACGGTCATTAAGACACTAACAGCTTACAGATGGTAGGCAATTAAGGTCACAGTTATGAAAACTTAGGACACTGAAGAGGCCTTTCAACGGACTCTGAAAAACACCCAAATAAAGATGCCCAGGGTCCCTGCTCGTCTGCGTGAATGTGCCTTAGGCATGCTGCAAGGGGGCATGAGGACTGCAGATGTGGCCAGGGCAATAAATTGCAATGTCCATACTGTGAGACGCCGTAGACAGGACGGACAGCTGATCGTCCTCGCAGTGGCAGACCACGTGTAACACCTGCACAGGATCGGTACATCCAAACATCACACCTGCGGGTCAGGGACAGGATGGCAACAACAACTGCCCGAGTTACACCAGGAATGCACAATCCCTCCATCAGTGCTCAGACTGTCCGCAATAGGCTGAGAGAAGCTGGACTGAGGGCTTGTAGGCCTACTCTATATTCTAACTATTCATCCCCCCCAAAGTCAATAGTTTGTAGAGCCACCTTTTGCAGCAATTACAGCTGCAAGTCTCTTGGGGTATGTCTCTGTAAGTTTGGCACATCATGGCAGAACTGCTCCAGCTCCTTCAAGTTGGATGGGTTCCACTGGTGTACAGCAATATTTAAGTCATACCACAGATTCTCAATTGGATTGAGGTCTGGGCTTTGACTAGGCCATTCCAAGACATTTAAATGTTTCCCCTAACCACTCAAGTGTTGAAGTCAGAAGTTTACATACACCTTAGCCAAATACATTTAAACTCAGGTTTTCACAATTCCTGACATTTAATCCTAGTAAAAATTCCCCGTCTTAGGTCAGTTAGGATCACCACTTTATTTTGGCTTCTTCCTTGCTGAGTGGCCTTTCAAGTTATGTCGATATAGGACTAGTTCTACTGTGGATATAGATACTTTTGTACCGGTTTCCTCCAGCATCTTCACAAGGTCCTTTGCTGTTGTTCTGGGATTGATTTGCACTTTTCGCACAAAAGTACATTAATCTCTAGGAGACAGAACGCGTCTTCTTCCTGAGCGGTATGACGACTGCGTGGTCCCATGGTGTTTATACATGCGTACTATTGTTTGTACAGATGAACGTTGTACCTTCAGGCATTTGGAAATTGCTCCCAAGGATTAGCCAGACTTGTGGAGGTCTACAATTGTTTTTCTGAGGTCTTGGCTGATTTCTTTGGATTTTCCCATGATGTCAAGCAAAGATGCACTGAGTTTGAAGGTAGGCCTTGAAATACATCCACAGGTACACCTCCAATTGACTCAAATTATGTCAATTAGCCTATCAGAAGCTTCTAAAGCCATGACATAATTTTCTGGAATTTTTCAAGCCGTTTAAAGGCAGTCAACTTAGTGTATGTAAACTTCTGACCCACTGGAATTGTGATACAATTGTGTGTGGGACACTTCAAGCTCTCGACCCGCTCCACTGCAGCACCGTCGATGTGGATGGGGGCGTGCTAGCCGCTCCGTTTCCTGTAGTCCACGATCAGCTCCTTGGTCTTACTGACGTTGAGAGCTTGTTGTTCCGAACCCACATTGTCCAGTCACGGACCACCTCCCTGTAGGCTGTCTCATCGTCGCCGGTAATCAGGCCTACCACCGTCGTGTCACCACCAAACTTGGTGTTGTGTGCGGATGAACAGGGAGTACAGGTAGGGGACAAAGCGCTCACACCCCTGTGGGGCCCCAGCTTTGAGGGTCATCATGGCGGAGGGGATGTTGCCTACCTACACCACCTGAGGTCAGCCTGTCAGGAAGTCCAGGATCCAGTTTTAGAGGGAGGTGTTCAGTCCCAGGGTTCTAAGCTTGGTGACAAGCTTGGAGGGCACAATGGTGTTGAACGCTGAGCTGTCAATGAACAGTATTATCACATAGATATTCCTCTTATCTTGGTGGGTGAGGGCAGTGTGGAGTGACATAGGTATTGCGTTGTCTTTGGGGGTGGAGGCCCACTTTTTCTTATCCTGCTTATACAGAATGTATTTCTTTGTTTTTAATTTTCTTATTTTGAGTGGCAGCCTGTGTTTTATAAATGTGTAAATGTATAATGATCAACAGATTAATATTGCACTGAACATGTTGAAACATGATTACCTGCCAAAGCTAATCTCCATTTTCTGTTCATGCGTTCACACCCATTCACTGTGGTGAAGCACCTCAACTCTCCAATAACACAAAACGACAACTTTTTGACAGCCAATGGTAGCGAAGAGGATTCAACAGGGTTGCTTTTAATAGTGACAACGTTGAGTTTTGGATTGTTCCTAATAAATCATTCCTGATCAGGGTTGTTTTCATTACAGACCAAACGGAAGAAACCGGACTGAAACGGTAGGACTACCTGGACTCATAAAACATTAAAATAATTGCAAAGTCTTTTCTGTTGCGTGCCCTAATGAACATGACCCAGTCATTGCGATTGTACTGATTGCGATTTCATCAATGTATTTTCCCCTCTGTTGGTGTAATAACCGGCATAGGCTTCAATTATGTTAACAAACCACCTTCTCTCCTCTCCTTCAGGGCCCATTGTAAAACAGCAGCAATCATACAAGTTATGACCCAATGATCTTTATTAAAAGAACCATGAACACTGCATGAAGAAATGCTAGAAAAACAAAAACAATTAAATAGATGATCCTTAAGAGTGTCTATTACAAAGCGTATAACCCAGGGCTCAGACTCCTCCTTTCTAGAAAACTTCTAAATGTAGGGACACAAGGGTCTAGTGTTGACCAGAGCCCTATGGGCCCGGTCAAATGTAGTGCACTACATAGGGACTAAAGGTACCATTAGGGGATGAAATACCCTGTATAGCAGTTCCAGATCTGGGACTAGACTATTTGTATAGTATTTAGGGGCAATTGACCTACTCCCAAGTAGTGCACTGTGTGGGGAATGCACTTGGGATGCAGACAATGCGACCTGATGTCTGGTAAGGGGCTATTTCTACCTCCAGTGTCTTGGTTGTTATTCCAGAAGGAGGTAGTCAGGTGTCAGAGGGGATGGAGTCAGAGAGGATCATGGGAGATCCTAGCTGTAGTTCCTGCTGTAGCGATTCCAGGTCAGCCGGAGTCATGCGGTGCACCTCCAGCCAATCAGAGAGCAGGGAGGCAGAGAGGGGGCCTGAGTCATTGTAACTGATGGAGGAGAAAAGAGAGGGAGGGTTTGATAAACGTTCCCCTGCTGGTGCTAATTATCTTTTTCACTGACAGCACACCAACTCCAAATGTATGTATGGTATAACATTTGCATCTACAGTGGTGTCTGGGGTATACTTGTTTAAACTGTGTTTAACATAAGCAAATTAATTATGTTTTCATAGCGTACTGATACACAAATGTGTTAGACTTTTTAGGTTACCTGTAAATACACAGTAAAATCTATACCATTTTACACTATAGTGCCGACCCGACTGTACTATGCTGGCTGATCATTTATTTTCAGTCTTTCGCAGCACTGTTCCAGGAATGATGGTGTAAAGCTTGACTCACCTGTCTCTGAGGTCTGCGTGCTGGAGGTCAGTGAGGGACTGGTTGAAGAGGTCATCCAGGTCAAAGCCAACTCCGTATCCTGCCCCACTGCCCTTAGGGGTGACAGAGAACACCGGAGGCAGCACATCTTCCACCTGAGAGTGGCAACGAGACGTTAAAACCTGAAATCACCAACATCTGTGTTGTTGATGTAAAGAATATTTGTTGGTCTGTGGTGTGTACTGAGGAGCAACCAGATGCTACACTTGACACTTGTGAAATTGCTTATTCCAGTTACTGATAAGCATGCACTGTAAAAACTTAAATCCTGTGTATTGATGAGGAATTGAACACTTCTATGGTTGAAAGGGATGAGGCAGAAGGAATGGAAAATCAGTCTGGCTGCACAACAGATTGGCAAACGTACTGTAAATTGAGAAATCATGAACTGAATAAAAAGAAGAAACTACACTATAAAACAAAGAAATTACAAAGAATGATAGTAAAAATCTTTGGAGCACCTTAAATGAAATTTGAAAGAAAAAAGAGGCAAAGGCTCCATCATTCAGTGAATCAGATGGCTCACTGATATTGCCAATTATTATTATTCTTTTTTAAATTCCATTGGCAAGATTAGCAAACAAATATGACATGCCAGCAACAAACGCTGACACTAAACATCCAAGTATAACTGATCAAATTATGAAAGACAAGCCTCGTAATTTTGAATTCCGTAAAGTGAGTGTGGAAAAAGTAAAACAATTGTCTATCAACAATGACAAGCCACCGGAGTCTGATAACTTGAATAGAACATTACTAAGGATAATAGCTGGCAATATTGCCACATCTTCAATCTAAGCCTACTTGAAAGTGTGTTCCCTCAGGCCTGGTGAGAAGCAAAAGTAATTATGCTACCCAAGAATAGTAAAACCCCCTTTTACTGGCAAAAAATAGCCAACCAATCAGCCTGTTACCAAACCTTAGTAAACCTTTGCAAAAATGTGTGTTTGACCAGATACAATGCTATTTTACTGTAAACAAATTGACAAGACTTTCAGCATGCTTATAGGGAAGGACATTCAACAAGCACGGCACTTACACAAATGACTGAAAATTGGCTCAGAGTAATGTATGATAAAAAGATTGTGGGAGCTGTTTTGTTAGACTTCAGTGCAGCTTTTGACATTAACCATCATAGTCTGCTGATGGAAAAACTTGTTTTATGGTTTTACACCCCCTGCTATATTGTGGATAAAGAGTTACTTATCTAACAGAACACAGAGGGTGTTCTTTAATAGAAGCCTCTCCAACATAATCCAGGTAGATTCAGGAATTCACCAGGGCAGCTGTCTAGGCCCCTTACTTTTTTCAATCTTTACTAATGACATGCCATTGGCCTTGAGTAAAGCCAGTGTGTCTATGTATGCGGATGACAACACTATACACACCAGCTACGACAGCGAGTGAAATCACTGCAACACAAGAGCTGCATTTAGTTTCAGAATGGGTGGCAAGGAATAAGTTAGTCCTAAATATTCCTAAAAAAAAACTAAAAGCATTGTATTTGGGACAAATCATTCACTAAACCCTAAACCTCAACTAAATCTTGTAATAAATAATGTGGGAATTGAACAAGTTGAGGTCACTAAACTGCTTGGAGTAACCCTGGATTGTAAACTGTCATGGTCAAAACATGTTGATACAACAGTAGCTAAGAAGTCTCCACAATAAAGCTCTGCCTTTTTAACACTATCAACAAGGCAGGTCCTACAGGCTAGTTTTGTCACACCTGGACTACTGTTCAGTTGTGTGGAAAGGTGCCACAAAGATGTACCTCGGAAAATTATAATTGGCTCAGAACAGGGCAGCACGGCTGGCCCCTTAAATGTACATAGAGCTAACATAATGGAAATCTTTTGCGGCTCAAAGTGGAGGAGAGATTCATTTCATCACTTTTTGTAAGAAGAAATGTTGACATGCTGAATGCACCGAGTTGTCTGTTTAAACTACAAGCACACAGCTCAGACACCCATGTCCACCCCACAAGACATGCCACCAAAGTTCTCTTCACAATCCCCATGTCAAGAACTGACTATAGGAGGCGCGCAGTACTACATAGAGCCATGGCTACATGGAACTCTATTCCACATCAGGTAACTGATGCAGCAGTAGAATCAGATTTAAAAAACACAATACCTTATGGAACAGTAGGAACTGTGACGAGACACAGGCACACATAAGACACACTCATACACATGGATGTTGTATTTTAAATGTGATAGAGGAGTACTGGCTTGAGGGAAAACAATTCAAAAACAATGTATTGGGTAAAGTGTTATGAAATGTAATGTCATGTAATATTTTCAACTGTATATAACTGTCTTAATGTTGTTGGACCCCAGGAAGAATAGCTGATAATGGGGATCCTTAATAAATACAGATAAAATACAAATACACCATAGAGTTAGAAAAGCTAGAGGTTAGTACCTCCTATCTTTGCCATTGATCACTTCTGTGGCAGCGCCATGGAGAGCTATTGGGATTATGAAGTAGTCAATGTTGTTCTCCTCATGGATGGACTCACCATCCATGAGATCAAAATTATACTTTTTTCCCCCCCCTATGTTTTCTAGCTATACAGCGTTTACAATTCCATTGTTTACAAAGTGAGGTAAAAACAGTTTATAATTTGGGGTTTTGATAGGGTTTGACAATTTAACTCATAAAGCATTAAAAAGGTATTTACTTTGTATTGTTAATACCTTTAACCCATGCCAACTCCCACCCAGTGGACTGTCACTGTTTTGTCCCAAATCTACCCTCTAGCATTTCTAAATTAGTGGTTTACTTTTATAAACCCCCAAACAAATGTTGGATTACCAGACAAAATATGGCCAATATTCTGACGAGAATAAAAAAATATAAAAAATACATAACTACAATACTGCTAAGAAAATATATAACAGGGGGAGGGTGGTCTAGGAGAGGGTGAGATTAGGAGGAAAGGAAGGTCAGAGACCACTCAGACCCACCTGTGACTTTGAGAGCTGCAGTGTGACCGTGTGGATGTCAGGGGCCACAGCGTGCCCCGGCTGTCCGGTGTCTGTGAACCCTAAGCTGGGCTGAGGAAGGGACGGGGCCCCTAAGGCCCCGCAGAGAGGGCTCTGCGTGTGGGACCCGGGCTTCTCTCTCAGTGCCGAGCACAGCTTCTCCATGGGTCCGGCCCCACTAGTGACTGAGTTAGGGTGAGAGTTGATGTTGTTCTGACCACTCCCTGTTCTTATGTTGCCATTGGTTTCGCTCGATGGTAGTGCTGGGGCTTTCGTCAAGAAAGTCCCCACGGGGTGCGGCTGAGGCTGAGGGAAGCTTGTCTGGCAGGCTTGGGGTGATCTGTTAAGGGGTAGCTGCTGTTGCTGGGAAGTCCCGGCCCCTACCTGCTGCACAGCCCAATTCCCCAGACAGTTGAAGATCCTTGGCCCTTCATACTCACCCTGCGTCGGTTTTAGCGTGTCGTTTTTAGCTAAGCCACAGGAGGCTCCATCCACCATGTCCATCCCTCTACTCACAGCCACACGCCCCATCTCCTCTCCCTTTGTCTGGCCCAGAGAGAAAGGCAGTGAGCCCTGGGTATTTAGTGGCTGGAACATCCCTGACAGATTGGGCTCTATTTGGGGTACCGTCTGTTTGTGAGTCTGAATCTCCCCTGCTTCCTTATCCGATTTCGTGTGGTTTACAGCCATTGCCGCCTGGGTGTTTTTGCTCGAATTCCCGCTGAGGTGGGAACTCACTTTGCAGCCCTTAGTTTTGGCTGTGTCAACATCGGGGTTCTGTGATTTGTCTGCACGGCTGTCCATCATCCTCTTCCAGCGTTCCAATAGGCTTTTGTCATTGTCGCTCAGGAGAACCCCACCCAATGAGTCCCCTTCTCTTCTCTCCTTCTCTTTCATCTTCCTCTCCCGCTCCTTAGCTCGCTCCTGCCTCCTCCGCCTCTTCTCCTCCCTTTCTCTTTGGCGCTCCTGGGCTGTGACGGGCCTCCGTAGCTCCGGAAGAGAGAGGGAGGAGGTTAGGGAGCATGTCAGACCTGTTCCACCTGTATCCATACTCAGTAATGTTGGACCTCCATCTGAAGAGAGAACACAATAAATATTCTCGTTAAAGGGTAGTGCAGACAATATATATATTTCTTCCTTACATTGAAAGTAGTCAATGGATAAGGAGAGACTGGTTTGGTTTCTAACCAAAACCCAATATAAAAGTCAATGTTCACCAGTTTCCATTTTTAAAATACCCATACTGAACTACTCCTTTAAAAAGTAACACAGTAAGACGCAAGCACGTCAGCCCTTTTTAAAAAGAGGACTTGAAAGTGTAGACTTGTACAATTTACCTCTGGCTTTGTGTCTGAGAGCCGACTTCCGCAAGGCCTCCTTGAGCGCTGCTTTGGTGTCCTCCGAAATGGCCCCATCTTTCCTGGTCCCTTCCCCTGCCCCCGCTGTTCCCCTCGCCCCCTTGGACAATGACTGAGTGAGGGACTGCGAAAGCGACTGAGCTTGGGCCTGGGAGAGCATGAGAGAAGGCACAGAGTTGGGCAGAGGGGCCATGGTGTTGTGTGCTAAAGTGGAGGACACGGAAGACGCAGCCTGGCCCTGAGACATTGGCTGACTCTGGGTGACTTGGGTCAGAGGTCCCCCCTGGCTGGTGGGTACTAGCTCCTCCACCTTCGAGCTTTCTCTCAGAGCTTCAGATGGTGAGGTGCCCTGGGAAGAGACTGGCGTGATCAGGTCTATGATCTCAGGCTGCCCACTGTCCGAGTTGGCGCTGGGCATGTCCACGTCCTGGCAACTCTCTGCCTGGGTCAGGGGAGGCAACGTGTGGGTCAGACATTGGGATGGGGTCACCTCTAAAAGGGGCGGGGCATGTTTACTAAAGGACGGCAGCTGATTGGCGAAAGTTTGGCTCCCTCCTGTCGTTATATGATGCTGATTGGCTTGACTCTTTGACACTGGTTGCGGCTGCATCGGCGATACCTGTGTCGGTCGTGACATGGAAGACAATGAGTTATTGGTCAGGTTGACGGTGGAGGTTTGACCAGACCGTTGGTCACCACCACCCTGCCTCTGTAAGGGCCTGAACTGGATCCTCTGCCGGTTGTTCTGCTTCCGCCGGTGGAAGTCCTGGATCTCCACCAGGATGGCCTCTTTGATCTGCTCCCGGCTCATGGGCGTCTTGTCGAACTCAAAGTCGAAGGCGGGCACGCAGATGGGCTCATCGTCCTGGTCATGGTACTTGGACAGGTAGGGGTGCTCCAGTGCCTGGCTCACATCAATCCGCTCGCGAGGATCGAAGCGCAGCATGGTGGCCAGCAGGTCCAGGGCAGCAGGCTCGGCCTGCGGGTACAACTTGGCCAAGGGCACGGGTGCGTGCGACGGCAGGCTCCGCACATACGAGCGCACCCGATCAGCCCCGATGGCCCCGATCACGCCCTCTGGTGGTGTGCCCAACACGGACAGAATAAGCTGTAGCTGGTGGACATAGTGCTTCCCGGGAAACAGCTGCTTGCGGCCCAGCATCTCGGCAAAGATGCAGCCCACGGACCACAGGTCGATGGCCAGGCTGTAGTGGTGCAGCGAGAGCATTAGTTCAGGGGCGCGGTACCAGCGCGTGGCCACATACTCAGTCATGAAGGAGTGTGACTCCTCGGGGTGTGAGCTAAGGCCCCGGGCCATGCCAAAGTCCCCGATCTTCAGCTCGCAGTTCTCGTTGACCAGCAGGTTGGAGGGCTTTAGGTCACGGTGGATGACATTGGCCGAGTGCACGTACTTGAGACCGCGGAGGAGCTGGTACAGGAAGTAGCGTGTGTGCTCTGGAGTCAGCGGCTGCCGGGAGTGGATGATCTGGTGGAGATCACTCTCCATCAAATCCAGAACCACATACCTGGAAGAGGAGAGACGAGGACAAAACAGAAAAGATGGAGAAATTACGCTTTGTTGTATCTAGTCATGTTTTTTTTCTTGATTTTACAACAACAACAAAAAAGTACTTTCTAATAAGGGGCATCCAGAAATATAATGAAGAATAACAGTTACTTACACAGACTTGAAGTGAGGGAGGCTAGGCTGGAGGATGTCTTTGATGGCGATAATGTTGTCATGTTTGAAATGCTTGAGAATCTTCAGCTCTCGTAATGTACGCTTAGCGTTTTGCACCACCTCGAAGGCATTGGGAATCTTCTTAATTGCCACTTGTTGACCTGTAGATAAATTACCCAGATGAAAAAAAATACTGAACAAAAATAAAACGCAACATGCAACAATTTCAAAGATTTTGTTACTGAGAAGGAAATTGGTAAATTTAAATACATTAATTAGGCCCTAATCTATGGATTTAACATGACTGGGCAGGGGCATAGCCATGGGGGGAGGGCATAGACACATAGCCCTGGGAGGGCATAGACACACCCACTTGGGAGCCAGGTCCACCCACTGCAAAGCCACGCCCAGCCAATCAGAATGAGTTTTTCCACACAAAATGACTTACATCACAGACAAAATACCCCCCCCCCCCAAACGAGAGCCATGACTCTAGTTAGATCCCTGTATGGATATCTTCCTTAAAAGGGTTCTAGGGTAAATAAGGGATAATCAATGAGGGGCTAATGAACAACGTGGGAAATGTGTTCCATGACGTGCTAGCGGAGTGGAACTAACCTTCCACGGAGTTGCATTATTTTCCAGAGAGCGCAGAGCCCCGAGTTGATTATCCCTATTATATTGGCCATGTACCACAACCCTGATGTGCCTTATTGCAATTATAAAATGGTTACCAATCAGTGTCTTATAAACACCTGTTTCCAGTTGCAGGTGGAACTCTGGGTTCCACCTGCAACTTGAAACAGGCGTTTATAAGACACAGGTGCCTTCCAAATCAAGGAACCAATCGCCAAGTTAAGGTTGGTTGAATATTGTTTTACCGTATTGTCAATTAACCATCAACTAGCTATGCAGCTGGAAGTTTGAGTCTGATTGGCTATAGAAGCCCATATGGCATCTGTTAATGCTGATACATCCTGACAAAATATACCCTATGACTGGCCTGAATGGGCCTTTATGGACTTTGTAAACTGTCGAGAGTAGACCATTTAACTGACCCAAATGGTTGCCAAATCAGGCAAAGGCTAGATGCAGTTATTTTAGAATGAAACTTGCATTCGAAAACACTGCACTTTGAGTGGATATTCAAATGCAGTTTAGGCTCAAGACTCGACCAAAGTTCTGTACTCCCTTGTAAATAATAACACAATTATTAATTGCATTGCGATGTAGGAATGGTCATTTTCTTGTCCCTAAAAACAATCAATAGGGGAGTTTTTCAAGCTGGGCCCTGGGAGCCTGGGGAAAGGACAGCAGGCTACACCTGTCATCTGATTACTGCTTTTCATGACAGGACAATTCACTGCAGTAGTAGGCCTACATACTATCTTATAAAGATTTAGCAAAATATCTTAAATAAATACATCCTCTGTAGGACAATGCAAAGACAATGTATGAAATAAATTGCTGGGAAAAGTTTGGGAGGAGAGAGAGAGAGCGAGCGAGCGATGGTGTGATCACATTGGCTGGTGATGTTGAATTGATACATTGTTTACACTAACGCATTGCAAACGCACAGGACAGGCAGAGATAAGCACAGTGAACAAACAATAAGATCCAAATGAGTTCACAACCATTCGAAAAATGAAAAATCACTTAGCATGCAATGATTAACTTTGACATGCTGATGTGCCCGGCTCAGTGTTGTTGTTACATTCAAATACACGTTTCTATAGTATGCTTCATTACATGTTCATTTGAGTATTATTTACATTTGCCACTATGACAATAAACTCACCATGAAGGCACTGAATGGTCTGTAAACACATTATACAGCGAGCAGTAGAATGTGTTAAATGCTGTGATCAGTTAGTTGATTGACAGGTGAATAACAATAAAACACTCAACTTATGTTTGCCATCGATTTATAGTTAATTGTTAGAATTATCGTACACAGGCCCTTAAAGGGACATTTACATTTTTAAACTTCATCTCCAGCACCACTTCAACACATGTGAAAATGGCACGTTTCTATGTTTTGTAGTAAAAATTATAGTGGAAGATAAGTGTTTCAGATGACATCATCCAGAAACACTTGACATATACATTTTTACACACACACACATATACAGTGGGGCAAAAAAAGCATTTAGTCAGCCACCAATTGTGCAAGTTCTCCCACTTAAAAATATGAGGCCTGTAATTTTCATCATAGGTACGCTGTAATTTTCATCATAGGTACACTTCAACTATGACAGACAAAATGAGAAAAAAAAATCCAGAAAAATCACATTATTATTTTGGATGGTTAATTTCAATCAAGAAACATTTTTTAAAAAATTAAAATTGGGCTGGCAATATTTTAAGGTAGGCCTATAAGAAAAGTGGATGGGCCCAAGCAACCAGAAGCCAATGGGAGGAGAGGATCCAAGGTCCATAACAGGGATGGAGCAAGCAAGGATATGACAACTAGTATTGTTTTCAGTCACAACCAAAAACTTCAATGCAAGCCTCTCACCATTGTCCCGCCTCCTGGCGGAGGACACGACGCCATAGGCCCCTGTGCCGATGGTCTCTATGACGTCATACTCCTCACCAACCTCAAAATTCACATCCAGGGAGTGGGCTTTGAGCAAAGCCAAGTTCTTGGCTGCTGTGCTGGTGTCTGCCGTACTGCCTGTTTCGTTGCTTGGTTCCAAGTGCAACCTCCCTACTTCATCATGATGGTTCTTGTGGTTGTTGTCCCTGCCATTGTTGACAGCCATTGAACTCTGTGTTGCCATAGCCCCAGATTCAGCAGTATCACCTTTTCTCCCCTCCTTGGATGACATGATCCTTGAGGGAAGAGGAAACGGAAGGGACATGATTAACCAGTCAAAAGCTTACATCTATTTTTGAATTAGGCTATGCAGCTGAGCTCCAACTAATTTCTTTACATTGAAAGCAGTTGAGTCAAAGCTCATTTGATTAAAATCTCATTCCTCCGGCAGGTAGGCTATCAGTGTCCAGATATAGTGCCTTTGGAAAGTATTCAGACCCCTTTACTTTTTCCACTTTGTTACATTACAGCCTTATTCTAAAATGGATTAAATCACCTTCAATTTACACACAATACCCCATAATGACATCACAATACCCCATAATGACAAAGCAAAAACTTTTTTTTAGAAATGTTTGTTAATTTTTAAATATGTTTTATTAAAATGCAATGTAAATAGCACATTTACATAAGTATTCAGATCCTGTACTCAGTACTTTGTTGAAGCACCTCTGACAGCGATTACAGCCTTGAGTATTCTTGGGTATGACATTAAAATCTTGGCACACCTATATTTGGGGAGTTTCTCTTATTCTTCTCTGCAGATCCTCTCAAGCTCTGTCAGGTTGGATGGGGAGCGTTGCAGCACGGCTATTTTCAGGTCTCTCCAGAGATGTTCGATTGGGTACAAGTCCGGGCCACTCAAGGACATTCAGAGACTTGTCCTGAAGCCACACCTGCGTTGTCTTGGCTGTGTGCTTAGGGTCATTGTCCTGTTGGAAGGTGAACCTTCACCCCAGTCTGAGTTCCTGAGCCCTCTGGAGCAGGTTTTCATCAAAGATATCTCTGTACTTTGCTCAGTTCATCTTTGCCTCGATCCTGACTGGTCTCCCAGTCCCTGCCGCTGAAAAACATCCCCACAGCACGATGCTGCCATCACCATGCTTTACCGTAGGGATGGTGCCAGGTTTCCTCCATAAGTCTTGGTTTCATCAGACCAGAGACCATGTTTCTTATGGTCTGAGAGTCTTCAAGTGCCTTGCCAAATCATGTACAATCAATTAAATTTACCACAGGTGGACTCCAATCAAGTTGTAGAAACATCTCAAGGATCATCAATTGAAACAGGATGCAGCTGAGCTCAATTTCAACTTGCATAGCAAAGGGTCTGAATACTTATTTAAATAAGGTATTTCTGTTTTTAATTTGTAATAAATTTGCAAAAAATGTATAGAAGTCTGTTTTTGCTTTGTCATTATGGGGTATTGTGTGTATATTGCTGAGAAAATATAAATATTTAATCCATTTTAGAGTAAGGCTTTAACTTAACAAAATGTGGAAAAAGTCAAGGGGTCTGAATACTTTCCAAAAGCCCGTAAGCTTAAAGAAACAATATACTTTATTTAACCTCCAACCCATGTTGCAGTCATTGCAGTTGTATGGCATTGAGATGTAAATGTTCTATGTCTATATAATACCTGTGCTAGGAAAAGGCCTAGAGCTATCCTACTCAATAGCCCTATTCATAGGAGGTTGGTGGCACCTTAATTGGGGTGGACGGGCTCGTGGTAATGGCTGGAGTGGAATAGTATCAAACACAAACACATGGTTTTAATGTGTTTGATGCCATTCCATTCGTTCTGTTCCCGGCCATTATTATGAGCCGTTCTCCTCTCAGCAGCCTCCTGTGGTGTGCTATAGCCTAAAGCACATATTGAGAACTGCCTCATGAAAAAGAATGAGGCCTATGTTATATGAAATATTCACAATATCTCTAACATTTGAATTTGCATTATCATATCAAAATTAGCAGATCTTTATTATGTTATAAATAAATCATTGGCTGATTAGTCAAATATCACACAATCAGCTCTGAGATAGTATAGTCTAGTGGATTGCATTTTGGGGTAATCCAATAAATCATCTCATCACGAGATCAACTGCTACAATAGGACTCTGATACCCACGTAATCCCTTTTATGCACGGACAATGAGGAACAGTGTACCCTCTTCCATGGGCGTATCGGTATTAGCCTACCTGCGTCTTCAGAAAAGATAGCTAGCCCCACAACAATGGCCAACCAAACGGCTGCTTCCATGAGTTGAGCTGAAGCCTTTATCAAATATGCCTGCCAAATGCCAATCCTGTTTTTAATGTTCAACTGAAAATAAACTACAATAGCAGTACGCTACATTGCATGGCAATTTGTTGTTATCGCGACTGTAAATATACTTCCTTGTAGTCTTCCGTTTTCTTCTTCTTCTTTGGGATTTGGTTAGCGGATCTCATCCAAGTTTTAGGTGCATACACCGCCACCTACTGTACTGGAGTGTCAGGCCAGTCATGGTGTGAGGCCAGTCATGAAATGCGGTCCAAACACTTAAAAGACACACCTTTACCCCCTCAGCCCTCAAATTAAGTGGACACTTCTGATGACGTGTCATGACGCCTGACAAGTATACACTTGCAGGGCAAGGGGTGAGGGAGGAAGGAATGATTGTTATTGGACCACCGTGTTCATCCCGCGCAATTATGAGTGCATGTCTACTTATATTAAATATATCATTATTAATATACGCCTACTATATGATAGCTAGCAAATTAATTTGCTAACTAATGTTAGCCTGCCTTGCTGGAGCCTCTGAAGGAAAATGTTTTATTTCTACAATTTCCAAAAGATAGCCAAACAAAAACATATTTACTTTTTACGAGATGCGTTTGTGCAGTCATGTGCGTTTGTAGCACAATTTCTAACTTATTTGCATTCGTTTTTACTTCCACTTGTTTGCTGACTTCTCCATTGATGTTGTTTTTAAGTTTTCCCTGACTTTTCTTAGCGGATGTACACCCTGGGGCGGCAGGGTAGCCTAGTGGTTAGAGCGTTGGACTAGTAACTGGAAGGTTGCAAGTTCAAACCCCCGAGCTGACAAGGTACAAATCTTTCGTTCTGCCCCTGAACAGGCAGTTAACCCACTGTTCCTAGGCCGTCATTGAAAATAAGAATTTGTTCTTAACTGACTTGCCTGGTTAAATAAAGGTTAAATAAAGATTTAAATAATAATGGGGAGTTTCAGGTCTTGGAGTGAACATAATTGTACACTCGCAAAGCTGACAAAAAACGTGGGCTGAGGGGCTTATGTTGTAAACTTCCCTTGCTTGGCTAATCATTTGAACCACCCTCCAAGATGGCGACAAGGATTCCCCCAAGGGCATAAGGCGAGGGTGTGTCTTTTAAGGGTTTGGACCGCAGCCATGGCCTACATACATAAAAGTATCTTCATTAGTCCTGTTCCTCTAAGAAAGTGAAATGTAGCCCTTGACACAACCACCTAAACTCATTAAAAACTCACTACCCCATTCCACTACTTTGACCCTATCTGCTCCTGCACCATGCCAATGGCCCGGAAGGACAGGACACCATTACTCAACACCTCCTGTAACTCTTCTGAAAACAAATCTTGTATATCCAAATACATCTCTGCAGCTGCCATCACAACATCTATTTTCTGTGATTTTACATTCCATTTCTGCGGTGCAGTTGATAAGCATTGTTATGAATGCTAAGAAGATAGACTTATTGAAGCATAAATCACTCGTTGGCCTATCCCTCTGTGCAAGCACAAATCTACTACTCACTGGAATCCTCTCAGGATCGCTCACCCTTGACCCATCCTACTCTACTCTCTTCACTGCCTCAGCATACGACACCCTCTGCACTACTCTGATTCTTGCCATTCAACCTGCCTCTCTCGCACCAAACACTTCCGATCCCCAGGAACATGGGCACCCCTACAGTTAACACACACAACTTTATCCACTGAAAACACAATACTTTGTCTCATGCCCTCCTGCACACTTCCCACATCTTGGAATCTCCTTCCTACACACTGCTGCAACATGACCATAAACGTGGCACCTGAAACACTGCAGTGGAGTCGGCACAAAAGCTCTCTAACAGGATAACTGATACATCCTAACATGTCTGGAGAGTGAATTCATTACACTTAGTAATCCCTCTTCCATACAACCTTTTCATGCGGATGAATTACCTGACGCATGAAAAAAGTAGACTGATCTAATGGAAACATGAAATGCTGGTACATTTTTTATAAATGCCGACGGACAATTTGTTCAGTTCGACATGGTGGGATGTTTTTGTGTTGGTAAAATTAATTATGCAAGAAATGGCAGTGGAAACGCATTTATGCTTAAATATTTCTATATGATAACCATCGTATTGAAGTAAACTTGGAGTTACACGATGAGATGTTGTATGGTCCTCCCACTACGACTCGGGAAAGCATGAACTTTATTAGGATACAGACTAAATAAATGATGATGAACTTCACAGGCTGGTGAATGTGCAAGGTGATGAGCACGATGCTCCATTCCAATAAATATTGAGGGTCTTATTCTGGTGACGTGATGATCGATGCCTGGCTGCCGTTTGACAAATACAAATAATCTCATAATAGGTAACCTACCCGCACTGTATTTGAGAGCTATTGGCTAGAGCACATGTACCAAAACCAGAGCACATTTGCTATAAAACACAACAGTGTTTGTGACAGTAGAGCTGAAAATGCGATGGAAATTTTACTTGTATTTTTAATTCGGTACATGGGAATTGAACCAGCAAAAGTTATTTTTATGTGCACTGCGTCATAACGCACAGCTGTCACGTTCGTCGTATGAATCGGACCAAGGCGCAGCATGCGTACATTCTTTATTATATTAAACACTGAACAAACTGAACAAAATAACACAACGCCACATGCCGCTATACAAATGAGTGCTGACAGGCAACTACACATAGACAAGAACCCACAAACACCAAAGGGAAATGGCTACCTAAATATGATCCCCAATCAGAGACAACAATAAACAGCTGCCTCTGATTGGGAACCATATCAGGCCACCATAAACAAACAAATACCTAGACCTACAAAACCCTACACATACAAAACCCATAGACAATACAAAAACTAGCATATCCACCCTAGTCACACCCTGACCTAACCAAAATATAAAGAAAACAGATATATCTCAGGTCAGGGCGTGACAACAGCCTTTTATCTTTGGACACGGGCATCCAGGTCCTGCTGGAAGGAGATGCTGCCCTCCTAAAGCACGGGGCTGATGACAACAATCAGGCCTCATCTCCCTGCACAACACAGCCTCGTACAGAGTGAGTCACTACAACAATCAGGCCTCATCTCCCTGCACAACACAGCCTCATACAGAGTGAGTCACTACAACAATCAGGCCTCATCTCCCTGCACAACACAGCCTCGTACAGAGTGAGTCACTACAACAATCAGGCCTCATCTCCTGCACAACACAGCCTCATACAGAGTGAGTCACTACAACAATCAGGCCTCATCTCCCTGCACAACACAGCCTCGTACAGAGTGAGTCACTACAACAATCAGGCCTCATCTCCCTGCACAACACAGCCTCGTACAGAGTGAGTCACTACAACAATCAGGCCTCATCTCCCTGCACAACACAGCCTCATACAGTGAGTCACTACAACAATCAGGCCTCATCTCCCTGCACAACACAGCCTCATACAGAGTGAGTCACTACAACAATCAGGCCTCATCTCCCTGCACAACACAGCCTCATACAGAGTCACTACAACGACAACAGTCAGGCCTCATCTCCCTGCACAACACAGCCTCGTACAGAGTGAGTCACTACAACGACAACAATCAGGCCTCATCTCCCTACACAACACAGCCTCATACAGAGTGAGTCACTACAACAATCAGGCCTCATCTCCCTGCACAACACAGCCTCATACAGAGTCACTACAACGACAACAATCAGGCCTCATCTCCCTGCACAACACAGCCTCATAGAGTGATTCACAACAACGATTACATCAGGACTCATCTCCCTACACAACACAGCCTCATACAGATTGATTCACAACAACGATTACATCAGGACTCATCTCCCTGCACAACACAGCCTCATACAGAGTGATTCACAACAACGATTACATCAGGACTCATCTCCCTGCACAACACAGCCTCATACAGAGTGATTCACAACAACGATTACATCAGGACTCATCTCCCTGCACAACACAGCCTCATACAGAGTGATTCACAACAACGATTACATCAGGACTCATCTCCCTGCGCAACACAGCCTCATACAGAGTGATTCACAACAACGATTACATCAGGCCTCAGAAGACGTTTTACATGCTGTATGGTTTGCCATAAAGTTTTTTCATAGACCAAATGCATACAAAACATATATGCTGTGACATTGTGGCCTATGTAACAGCTTGGATGTCAGCAGGCTTTAGAAGACATTGTATGCATTGTTTTTAGTTTACAAAACCTTCCAGAAAACCATCCATCACAAAAAATGGCATCACCCATACTGTGATGAAAGAGAGCTAGTGGAAAGTCTTCATATGTATTAGCGTGGATGTCATCACTTATGTCCTCGGGTCTCTCTCGCTCCTCTGTCACTCCTCTCCTGTCTCTTCTTTCCTCTGTCACGTCTGTCCTATACAGCACACGCATATTGTGGACCTCCTGATCAAGTTCAATTCCCGTCTGAATGCCACTGACAAGTAAAGCCTTCAACCCTCTACACAAAGCAGTTCATTAGGTAAACATAGTGAATGTGTTATCTCTCTAGTTGCAAAAGTGTTTGACTTACAATGACGTAGTTTCGTCACAATAATTCCCATCTAATATATTTTGACACACATGGCTAGGGAAACCCCTTATCACCCAGTACCTCTCCCACTGACCATATCCTCCTCCTTACTCAGGCTGATGGGATCTCTGCCCTGTTGATGCAAACGATGCCCCCAGGTGCAGAGAGGAGGGATCACCAGCTCAGCTCATCAGTGTCCAATCTCTGGAGGGGACAACAGACATTGCTTAATCTGCGCTTGATTCGGCCCATGGGCCACACAGCAAAACGGACTAATTCATAAATACTTTAGCTATTGTATTTGAACCTTTTGTGTGTATTTCATAAAGCTTGCAGGTTTTTACAATATTATTTATTTGTAACTATCAGACAAATCTGTAATCGTTTCCTGTAATTATGTCCCTCATGGCTACAATCTTAAAGGACAGTGGACCAGCAGCCATCAGTATGTAGCCTGACACCACTGGAGGTGTTGATGGTATTTGTGTAGAACAAGAAAGAAAACAAGTAGTTAGTTAACAGGAACAAGTAGCTCCGACAGCTCCATCCCAACATACTCTGTGGACTCCCATCCCACTCCTGCTGTATGTCCTGCTCGCCCTTCAAGAGGTCCCGCTGAAGCTCACTAGTCTTGTCCTGCGTCAACCCAGGGTGCTGGCGGAGGGAAAATAGACAAAGCAATGTGCTTATCATATTTTTTTCAGGGTTTGGGGGAGCACTGGGTAAGCCATCCTCACATAAAACATAATAGCCCTGGCCTATTTCTGTGTTTTTCACAATGTACATAATGTTGTGAGTGTCTTATAGAATCCTGGTGAAGATGAGAAACCAATAGTACAAAAATATTTTATCAAATACTGTGTATATCTATATATTTTTTGCTAATTATGTGATACAAGGTGACAGTATTGATTGCTAGACTGATTAATTGGGACACAACTCAAATTATGAGCTTGGTTTGTAAAATGGGCATATCACAACTGCATACGTTTTTAACAACGTTTTCAGAAACATAATTGCGTCGTGTCAAACAGAATATCATACAATGATCTCCTGACGTGCACATATAGAGCAAGCTACAGCACTGTCCTGTTAGTCGCAAATAATTTGCTTGCATAGACAAAATGTTGTTCACGTTTCCAGTGGTTGTGCGCACGGTGCTTTGTGCCTCCATATTTCCCCTCCCCCAGCAATCCAGATCCACGACCCTGCTCTTATCTCGTGCTGGAATGCACGTTCACGCTTGTTGTGCTGCAGTGTTAGTGCCCATGTACTAATTGGTTCCTCAAACCTGAACTAGCAAGATGTCAGCACCCACGAATCCGGTATATGCGACCGTCAGTAGATTACATTGGGGGAAAAAACCGTCTGACCATCTTGGAGGCTGTCTTGTTCTTATTATAGCTCAATGGTTTTGAATCTGAATTTAGAGAACTGAACTTAAACTGAATCTCAATGCATCTGAGAAGTTGAATATATGACACTTTGATCAACTTAAAATTATAGTTTGTAAACTTGATACACAGACAATGAATGCAATTATCTACCAGATTGAAAATGAATACATAAATATTGAATTTGAAGATTCAAAAAAACTGAATACAATATTCACTCAATTGAGTTTCAAATCATGAAATTCAAGTTCAATTTGTGCATTACAAATTCAAAAATATTACATTCAAATTCAATATCCTAATAAAAATGATGAAATTCAAATACATGTTGGCACTGAAATTCCCACAGAAAAATGTTGTTTAATGTTTTCTGGACTATTTGAATACAATCCCAATGTCAAACCAGTTAGAGAACATTCCAAGAACATGAACTTAAATGTAAGCATGTCGAAGACGCTTGGACCTTCTTTTTTAAATATTTTCTGTGGAATTGTTAACAAACAATCCCCCATAAAGAAAATAAGAATTAAAAAGGTTCAGCCCTCCACCTCAAGAATTGCATTTGGCGAAAGGCTCGGCACAAGCATACTCAGGCTGACTGGCTATCATTCAGGCAAATGAGAAATAAACGCACTCAGGCTATCCAGAAGGCCAAAGACAGTTACTTTAAGGAGCACTTCTCTCTGTGGGTCTAACCCCAAGAAGTTTTGGAAAATGGATAAAGATCTGGAGAATAAACCCTCCTCCTCACAGCTGCCTATGTCCCTCAATGTTGATGATGTGGTTGTAACTGACGAGAAGCACATGGCTGAGCTCTTTAATCACCACTTCATTAAGTCAGGATTCATATTTGACGCTGCCATGCCTCCTTGCCCATCCAACATTTCCTCATCTCTCACCTCTTCTAATGCTACTATCCCCGATGCTTCTCCCTCTTTTTCCCCTGCCCCGCTAAATGTTTCTCCCTGCAGGCAGTCACTGAGTCCGAGGTGCTAAAGGAGCTCCTTAAACTTGACCCCAAAAAAACATCTGGGTCAGATGGTTTAGACCCTTTCTTCTTTTAAGGTTGCTGCCCCTATAACCGGAAAGCCTGTCTCTCCTTTCTGGGGAGGTTTCCATTGCTTGGAAGGCAGCCAAGGATCCTAACTGTTTTAGGCCTATTTCTATTTTTCCCTGTTTCTCAAAAGTGTTGGGGGAAAAATGTTATCTCTCGGGTATGGAATCTGGTTTCCGCTCAGGTTATGGATGTGTCAAAGCAACCTTATAGGTCCTCAATGATGTCACCATTGCCCTTGATTTGAAGCAATATTATTGACTTGGCCAAAGCTTTTGATACGGTGGACCATTCAAATTATTGTGGGCTGGCTAAGAAGTATTGGTGTTTCTGAGGGGTCTTTGGCCTGGTTTGCTATCTATCTCTCTCAGAAAATCTGCTGTCTCAGCTACTGCCTGTCACTAAGGAAGTACCCCAAGGCTCAATCCTAGGCCCCACTCAATTTACATCAACAACATAGCTCAGGCATTAGGGAGCTCTCTCATCCATATATATGCAGATGATAGTCTTATACTCAGCTGGCCCCTCCCAGGATGTTGTGTTAAATGCTCTACAACAAAGCTTTCTTAATGTCCAACAAGCTTTCTCGACCCGTAACCTTGTTCTGAACACCTCCAAAACAAAGGTCATGTGGTTTAGTAAGAAGAATGCCCCTCTTCCCACAGGTGTCATTACTACCTCTGAGGGTTTGGAGCTTGTGGTAGTCACCTCATACAAGTACTTGGGAGTATGGCTAGACTGCACTGTCCTTCTCTCAGCACATGCTAAAGTTAAATCTAGACTTGGTTTCCTCTATCATAATCGCTCCTCTTTCACCCCAGCTGCCAAACTAACCCTGATTTCAGATGACCATCCTACCCATGCTAGATTACGGAATCTATATAATTTATAGATTGGCAGGTAAGGGCAGGTAAGCGGCTAGATGTTCTTTACCATTCGGCCATCAGATTTAAGATCAATGCTCCCTATAGGACACATCAGTGCACTCTATACTCCTCTGTAAACTGGTCATTTGTGTATACCCGTCGCAAGACCCACTGGTTGATGCTTATTTATAAAAAAAAACATTTTAGGCCTCACTCCCTCCTATCTGAGATATCTACTGCAGCCCTCATCCTTCACCTTCAACACCCGTTGTGCCAGTCACATTCTGTTAAAGGTCCCCAAAGCACACACATCCCTGGGTCGCTCCTCTTTTCAGTTCGCTGCAGCTAACGACTGGAACGAGCTGCAACAAACACTCAAACTGGACAGTTTTATCTCAATCTCTTAATGCAAAGACTCAATCATGGACACACTTACTGACAGTTGTGGCTGCTTGTGGGATGTATTGTTGTCTCTACCTTCGTGCCCTTTGTGCTGTTGTCTGTGCCCAATAATGTTTGTACCATGTTTTTGTGCTGCTACCATGCTGTGTTGTCATGTTGTTTTGCTACCATGCTGTGTTGTCATGTGTTGCTGCCTTGTTATGTTGTTGTCTTAGGTCTCTCTTTATGTAGTGTTGTCTCTCTTGTTGTGATGTGTGTTTTGTCCTAGATTTATATTGTTTTATTTTTTAAATCCCAGCCCCCGTCCCTGCAGGAGGCCTTTTGCATTTTGGTAGGCCGTCATTGTAAATAAGAATGTGTTCTTAACTGGCTTGCCTTGTTAAATATAAAAATAAATAAAATGTTTGAACTTTTAGGAAACGTTCTGTTAAAGTATTGAAATACCAAGATTTTTTGGTTTGTTTTGTCAAGTTCTTTAAATGTGCTGAGAATTTTTCAAAGCCAAACAACCATCCTGCACCAGTCCGAGAAAGTTGTGGGAATGTTGTATGCAAAATAACCATAGGACAACCTCTCACCAAGCTCTAAGAAATATGTGGTTTTCAGAACGTTATGTGCTAGCTCCGCAGATAGCCTACATCGAATTCCCTGTACCAGTTTTGTTGTTGCATAAACTAGATATATGCACCTTTTTATTTATCATAACTGTTCATTTGGAAGTATGCAGAAGCCCATATTCTACGCTTGTGAAATACGTTTTTGTGTGTAAAAATAGAGGTAGATGAGGCCAACTGTTTACAGCAGTCGTCATATTCATCCAC
This sequence comes from Oncorhynchus keta, assembly GCF_023373465.1. Taxonomy (NCBI): domain Eukaryota; kingdom Metazoa; phylum Chordata; class Actinopteri; order Salmoniformes; family Salmonidae; genus Oncorhynchus; species Oncorhynchus keta. The sequence continues at coordinate 12,237,415 of NC_068454.1, forward strand.
AGTCTGCAGATGGCAGTGTTGGACTGAAAACACAAGGCTGAATCACCTGGAAGTATCTGGGCTTCTATATGTAGCCCTGGATGTAGTTGGCCTTACTGCTTACCTCAGTTTATTTATGACATGTTACCTGCTAGTTTATTTACACATTCTTAAAGTTGTGCAAATGTTATGAAGTCCCCTTGATTGCTTAGCAAGTACCACTTCCCCCTCGATTCGGCTCATACTTGGCTCGAAATAGGTTCTACAGCCACAAAGTTATAATTACGGCTAAACCAACCTATTTCTACAATTTCTCTTCATAAAATGTGATTTTAAACCTGACCCTAACCTTAATCATAACCATAACCACACTGCTAACTTTGTCTAACCCTAACCTTAAATTAAGACCAAAAAACATATTTGGGGTTTTCATTCATTTTTACATTATTGACAATTTTGACTTTGTGGGTCAAGAATTTAGTAGAAAATAACTCTTAACTCGGGACCTCTGTTTTGCTAACACACGTGACCGCCCTCCTTGACAACATTCCAACGGTTTGAGCCACCTAAAAGGTACTAATTGGATGGCTACATCCGTGCATGGCCGGCCCGCTCATGAGGCAGGATTAGGCGGCCGCCTATATTGGCAGATTGATGAGGGCAGCATTTTCTGAGCTAAACTGATTAAGACACACACCTCCAACAACAACACGAACAACCTCACATAATTCTGCCCCCCAAAAATGACAATTTCTCTCGCAACCAGTGTATATGCATATGGGTGTTTTAGGTGAGAGCTGATGCTGCCCTGTGATAAACAGTGCCCACCTTGTCAAAGGCATGGGGCACAAAATATTATGCTTGTCGATTCCCAGCTCGCCTCTCCAGGGTGCTGTTGGAGAGATGCATCGCTGCAGCGCTCCACCAATGTTCAGTCCCAAAACATAGTCTAACATAAATCATGTAGCAGATATAGGATATGGTAGAAAGAGTATGTGGCCTTTTCTGTAGCCTACAGGCTGGAGATAAAATGTATGACAATGTAATGAGACTGACATGTTTTACATCATGCAGGTTTCTATGATCAAATGGCCTAACCTAAATGGTGTTCAATCTATTAAAAATGTGCTGTCATGTCAACAAACAACAAATCCTAAAAAGCGGACAAGTCAAAGTAAAATGGACGACATGGAACCGATAATCACAACTGTTGTCCAAGAGTTTTACTCCCATATTGTCATGATCAGTTGTTTCAAGTTTTTATCCATACATTTTTGCACATTGTAAATAGGCTCACGATAAGTCCTGATAAAGTTGGGTAGCTGATAATCAGAACTTAAATAGCCAAATTGATTAGTCACAGGAATCAGGACTAATAAAGCCAATGCAACGGCCTGTTTTACAAATGGTGGGCCTACAACATGGATGAGCATTCATAAAATTCCATTGAGGCTGACATGGTTTTCTACACCTCAGTAATACAAGCTGTTTTTTGTGCGTTTTACAAATGGTAGGTTTAACATATAGATTCATACAATTCTGACGTCAAGTTGCTTGCTTAGCAAGTACCACTTAACCCACAATTCGGCTCATACCTGGCTCGAACTCGGGACCTCTACTTTGCTAACACTCCTTGACAATGTTCCAATGGCACAATTGGATGGCTCCATCCGCAACATGTCAAGCTATCTGTGGAGTGAGCTTGCAGTACGTCCTTAACGCCGTTACACAAACTGCAACCAGGTAGTCTACAACAGTACATACATAGTACAGTACTATCTATGTAACAATATATAGGCTACCCACTGTGACTACACTGTACCAACTTCCGTAACCATATAACTACATAGGTTTTAGGCCACAGTGTATAGTGGGACCACACCTCTCATTGTCTCAACCACCTTAATAAACTCTGGTTTGAGAAGACTACAGGTGAGACTACAGGTGAGTGCAGAAAGTAATACAATGGAAACCCATCCTATCCTTTCAGTGGTCATGAGTGGAAGAAGACAATGAGACCGTGGGACAAAGAATTCTATAGATTATATTATGGACTCAGGGATGCCTCTGATAACTCTGAGGCAGTGTTATCATGCATTTCACACAAACACAGACACAAGGTGTCTGCTCTGTACTCATATCACTTTGAAAAACTACAACTGAATGGATTGCACTGTTCTGGTCAGGATGTGTATACCCTGGACAAGTACACTGAAGCTTTCAATTAAAACCTGTAATGATACAGGGAGAAAAACAATAATTTCCATTAAGAGAACTCAGGGATCAGGCAGTTGTACTCAGCATTGATAGACGCTTGTCACACAGCTCTATATAAAATACACCACCGAAAGCGTAGAGGTTCTTTGTGGTTGAGGTTTGTTGATTTCTATCAGTTTCCCTGAAAATCTATGATAGTAAAGTCAAATTTAAATGCCTATTTGCTAATTACATCATAAGTCATAAGGGCAGTCAGTGCATGTTGTGGATGGATAAACAACAGGTTTCCCCCTCCATCCGCTCTCTACTCTTTGGGGGCCTTCTTCTGGCACACGTGGAGTCTGCTGCGCATAACATGAAACCAACTGTGAGAAATGACCAATGTCACTGAACTTCAATGCATCATCACAGAGATTTGTCAATAGGATCCATAGATGTTTCAACTTGATTGCCTGAAGGGCAGTGGAGCTGTACATACACCGAGTTTAGGGGACAACCTCAGGAGACAACCCTTGCTTTTATTCTATTGGTTTAAAAAAATGATGCTGAACATTATAGTCTAGACTATATGGGCTACTGTATACATATACACACACACACACACACACACACACACACACACACACACACACACACACACACATTGTTTACCACACATGTTACACATGTATGCCATTTCACATACACTAACAAACACTAACAAACACTAACAAACACTAACAAACACACACAGGGGGCATGCTGTCCGGTCCTCTGGCAGTCTCTATGGGGGTGCCACAGGGTTCAATTCTCGGGCCGACTCTTTTCTCTGTATATATCAATGATGTTGCTCTTGCTGCGGGCGATTCCCTGATCCACCTCTACGCAGACGACACCATTCTATATACTTTCGGCCCGTCATTGGACACTGTGCTATCAAACCTCCAAACGAGCTTCAATGCCATACAGCACTCCTTCCGTGGCCTCCAACTGCTCTTAAACGCGAGTAAAACCAAATGCATGCTTTTCAACCGATCGCTACCTGCACCCGCATGCCCGACTAGCATCACCACCCTGGATGGTTCCAACCTTGAATATGTGGACATCTATAAGTACCTAGGTGTCTGGCTAGACTGCAAACTCTCCTTCCAGACTCACATCAAACATCTCCAATCAAAAATCAAATCCAGAGTCGGCTTTCTATTCCGCAACAAAGCCTCCTTCACTCACGCTGCCAAGCTTACCCTAGTAAAACTGACTATCCTACCGATCCTCGACTTCGGCGATGTCATCTACAAAATGGCTTCCAACACTCTACTCAGCAAACTGGATGCAGTCTATCACAGTGCCATCCGTTTTGTCACTAAAGCACCTTATACCACCCACCACTGCGACTTGTATGCTCTAGTCGGCTGGCCCTCACTACATATTCGTCGCCAGACCCACTGGCTCCAGGTCATTTACAAGTCCATGCTAGGTAAAGCTCCGCCTTATCTCAGTTCACTGGTCACGATGGCAACACCCATCCGTAGCACGCGCTCCAGCAGGTGTATCTCACTGATCATCCCTAAAGCCAACACCTCATTTGGCCGCCTTTCGTTCCAGTACTCTGCTGCCTGTGACTGGAACGAATTGCAAAAATCGCTGAAGTTGGAGACTTTTATCTCCCTCACCAACTTCAAACATCAGCTATCCGAGCAGCTAACCGATCGCTGCAGCTGTACATAGTCTATAGGTAAATAGCTCACCCTTTTTCACCTACCTCATTCCCATACTGTTTTTATACTGTTTTTATTTATTTACTTTTCTGCTCTTTTGCACACCAATATCTCTACCTGTACATGCCCATCTGATCATTTATCACTCCAGTGTTAATCTGCAAAATTGTATTATTCACCTACCTCCTCATGCCTTTTGCACACATTGTATATAGACTGCCCATTTTTTTCTACTGTGTTATTGACTTGCTAATTGTTTACTCCATGTGTAACTCTGTGTTGTCTGTTCACACTGCTATGCTTTATCTTGGCCAGGTCGCAGTTGCAAATGAGAACTTGTTCTCAACTAGCCTACCTGGTTAAATAAAGGTGAAATAAAAATAAATAAAATAAAAACACACACACACACATGTTACACATGTATGCCATTTCACATACACTAACAAACACTAACAAACACAAACAATGCATTATGATACTATTCAATATTCTGCCATATTTGCAGCCTACAACATTGAAGATGTATTTAGTTCAATTTACTTTAGACTACTTAAGGTTATTAGAATTATTACTAAAATGAGTTAACACATGCAAATATAACACGGTACGAAAAAAACATATTCATACTTTTTCAAATGTATTTTTAAAGTAGGTCAAAATACAGTACACTTGCACTGAGTTGTGTGTGTAGATTATAAATCCCTTTCCTACCAGGGCTGGGATTTCGGGTTAAATATTCAAAATGGCGGACGGAGGAGCAGCGAGTCAAGATGAGAGTTCAGGACCAGGTAATCATTACAGCATTTTACATATTCATACTTATATTCAAAAACTATTTATCTGAAACCGTTTAGCACAGGAGAAAGGCGACCACAAAATAATGTTGCTGTTGTCCGCATCATCATATCAATTAATTCCCCGCTAGCGGATATTTGACAGGGGGAAACAGGCTATATAGTATTGCAGTGCGACGGCGAAAAATAAATACATATAAAAAGACATGCCTACCTTTGTGATTAGACCGCTGAACGCCGCTACATATTCATACCACTGTCTAAAAATACGATTTAGCATATTTTATTAGTAATCGGCGACGTGACTGTTGTTTTTATACATGCCATATTCAGATATTGCTCAAATACTGTAGCTGTGCTAGCTTGATACGGTGGTTAGCTTGGCTGCTATAGCTAGGCGATCGGCTTTGTGTTGATGCTTATTATTGTGGCGTGAACCTTCTTGGAGGATGTTTGCATATTCATTTTTTTTTTTCACCAACAGTCAGCGGCTGCGCGTACCACACGTTACAGTAACATAATAGAAAGCCGAGAAGCTAACTTGCTTGATGTCGCTTTTATATGTATGTCTATTCTCCCCAGCCTTTGTGTCCGGTACAGTCGTTGTAGCTGTTGTGTTATTCATGTGGGCCTGTCCGACGGCAGAGAGAATGCGGAGTTAAGCATTTTACATTAACTATTCGACGCAAAATGTCAAACCAACCTTTTTAGCTTGCCAGTTATAGACTGTCAATTTCTCATGTTTTTAGATTAAAAAGTAGGCTAAACCATATTTGTTTCATTAATTGTAGGCAGATACAATCTGCCCATTTTCAGCACCTAGTGCGTGAGCTAGTTTCACGGACATCAACAACACTACTTTTCTTTAGCATAAAAGACCAAACCCTTTATGAACTGTTTAGCATATATTGTCGTTTTTAGGACGTATTGGTCAAACCCTTTATGAAATGTTTAGCATATATTGTCGTTTTTAGGACGTATTGGTCAAACCCTTTATGAAATGTTTAGCATATATTGTCGTTTTTAGGACGTATTGGTTGTGATGAATAAACGAGTTAAACTATTTATTTTTAGCCAAAATATAGCTATCTAAAATAGTTACATAAAGGCTGTTCCTGCTACCTTAAATACAACTAATAACATTCACGGTCGACACGAGAGAATTTGACCAGGAGACATGCCCTGCCCCAAATAACCTAGAACAACTGATACAATTGTATCTTTTGTTGCCGCCATTGTCTTGACTTTCGCGATGTGGTTTTCAGAGTTCGGATGAAAGATTTGAAGTTTCGCCCCAAACGCCCGACTCACTCTTGTCTTGATTTATTTTGTGTGTGCGTCTGTATGGGTGGCGTTTGTTTACGCAGTCTGAATATATTAAAAACTTGATTAGAATGCCTAATTCGGGGAGGTTTCCTATATTTAAAAACAGTGCAGTCGATCTCTCCGCCTCTCTCGTTTAGAATGATTCCCGTCTTCAGTGTAGGTTTTGAATGCCGTTTTTTTTTAGCAATCCATGTCGGAGAGGCTTAGGTTACCTGTGCCAATGTTTTTCCTGGGGAGAGGTAGCGAGGCCCACTTCCGTGACAGTGAGGGGCAGAAGAGAGGCACAACCCATTCATGTTCTCGGTCTCATTTTGTTTAAAGGGCAGCAAACGGCTCCCACCCATTTTCTTTTCACATTCCGCTGTTTCACCGTGATAATAAACACTCCAGATTAAGACAGAGTTGCCGAAGTAACCTACAAATTGTTTGCTCTCGATGTGATGTATTTTATGATGAACTTTTATGAACATTCTATCTGGCCAGCAAACACATTTTCCAAAAGATTCGTGAACAAGGCCATTTTCTGCTTAGGCTAATGTTTGTGTGTGTCAACATTGTAGTTGTTGGTTAGTTTTAAATGATTAAACATATGTTTATTTATATCGCTGTGTTGTGAAACCAGGCTGTCCTTGTCACTGTAAAATGTCACTTGGGGTGGTCAATAATTTTTTGTTGTTGCTTTGGGAAGGATAGTGTGGGTTTTCCCCCTGGTTTACATTCACTTTAGCAGGTTTGACTATATAATTTCTTCCATCCTAGCCAAAGTTCCTCATCTACTTGTATGCGCCTCCCTATATCAAGGTATTTTGGTACTCTGTCTATCCTACACTCTATCACCATTCATAGTGACAATAGTGGTAGGTGGATTGTTTGTCCAGATCTGCAATAGGCTAACTAGCAATCATACCACACATAAAAACATTCAAAGCTGCATCAATTTTCAATATGACTCCACAAGAACAAATAGGAGTAGCTGATAGGCAGCGGAGAGGCCAGGTGCATCATTGTGCATGAAATCATTACCAAAGCTCTCCTATTGATCTTGTTTAGGGACAATACAATCATCCTTCCTAGGCTGGCCTACAACACAACAATGCAATGAATAATTGCATTATTGTTTTCAGGTGAGTACAAAATTCTACTCTAGGCTGCATTGAAAATGTCATTTGAATAACGGCACAAAGTCCCGTGATTTGAATGTTTAATTCCATTTGGATCAGTTACTCTCGACAGTTTATGAGGTCGAGAAAGGCACAGTAGCAGGCCAGTCTGGTTGTATTTTCACTTCTGATACTTTCGATGCGCTGTCTGTTGTGGATCATCGTTCTCCCAAATCGTCCTATAATAATGTGGCCACATGCTCCCAGCAGACCCAGTTATTCCGGAAAGCTTAATGCTCTTTCTGCCTCCTCTCTAATTCGAGTGGCTATTCCTCGCGCACCTAGAACCATTCAATATAGCCAAAATATTTGTAATTTAACTTTTTGACAAGTACAAATATTCTCACACTTTTGTCCATAATAGTCTCATCATGTAGACTATACCTGCACTGTATCTGCGAGCGGTTGACTAGAGCGCGTGTGGGCACATTCGCTATACCTACGTGACATTTTTAGTGACAAAATCATCAGTAGTTCTAGAGTTGAAAATGCAATGGAAACCCTTTTCAAATGTATTTTTTATTTTGAACATGATCATTTAATTGAAAAAGTATTTTTTTGTCGTATACTATGTATTTACACACTGACTTTTATCCGCAACAAGTTAATTTGATGGAAACCAAGTTTACATTTTTTTTATACTTTTTTGTTGTGCGGGTTACAGGTACATTATCCATTTAAATGTTTACGTTTATAACATGTACTCATAGGCTCCCACTCAAAAGAAGAAGGGAAACAATTCCAGAATACATAGAGAGTTTAAGTAAGAATACATTTCAATATAAACTGGAAAAGAAAATAAAAACATGTGGGCCTCCACTCTCAACCTTCCATTCCCCCAACCTTCCATTCCCCCAACCTTCCATTCCCCCAACCTTCCATTCCCCCAACCTTCCATTCCCCCAACCCCACCCAGCCAACATGTCACCATCCAAAGATTAAAATAGTAATATATAGTGCTGCCTGTCAGCAATAATTGTCTCTGATTGATTGAGAGATTCACAGATCTATCAGCATCATTAAGTAAATAATAGATACAAAGCATTGAATATTTACATTCATGCACTTCAAAATTAATTTTGTAACCTTTCCCCAGAAGTCTTTATCTGCAGGGCACATCACATGTGCCTACCTCATTTAGGGGACACAGTGAAGAGTTGGGGGAAATTTCATTGTGAAACGTTTCCTTGGTGTTGAATACAGTCTATGAACAAACTTAAATTGTATAAATTGACGGTTCAGATTACGGAATACCAAGGCCATATTTTTCCATATTCTGTTCCAGTTAAAGGGTTGTTCAGATTCAATTAGATCTGTGGACCATACTTTTTTAATGGCTAGCTTAGAATATGAGCTTTCCAAAAGTTGTTTATACATTATAGAGATCAGTCCTTTCAGGAGCCCAGATATATTTTTTAAATAAGTCCAATCATTGGATGTTTCGGTATTTGGGTTTCCCAAGGGACTCCACAGGCCAACATAAATGACCTAAATTGTAAATCTAGAAAAAAGCAGTTCCCTGGTAATGTGTATGTATCTTTAAAATCTTGGAATGTTCTCAAACCATTACTGTCCATGATATCTGCAAGCGCACGGATTCCACATTTGGACCATTGGGGGAAATGCTAAATTAAATTGTGTTAGCAATAATAGGACCAAAGCAAAGTTTACATTGTTTAAGGGATATATATATATATATATATATATAAACGATGTAAACGTTTTAAACAATGTAAACTTGATATATATATATTTATCCCTTAAACAATGTAAACTTTTATATATATATATAAGTATATCAGTGACGGAAGACCACCTCTTCCAGGGCACTAGGAGACACCATATTTCTCTCTACTCAGCCAGGGGGCTGAAAAATAATGTCTGAAATACAACTCTGATGGGAAAATGTACATATCGTTTGTTGTAAATATATTTTAGAATATTTGCATGAAATTTGGTCGCCAATTGGATGCAAACCTAGTTATAGACACCCTAAAGACTCTGGCAATTACGCTAGTCCAGTGTCACTTTGATTATGCCTGGTCATGAATGGTTCACCAGCAACCCCAAACATCTAGAGAATAAGCTACAGATCAGCCAAAACAAGCTTGTAAGAATTGTACTTAAACTCATCTGGATGTTGAGCATTTTAAGCAGCTAGGCTGGCTATCTGTGGAAAAAAGACTAGTATTAATTTACCTTGGTCTAGTCCACAGAATTATCACGGACTCAGCCCCCAGGTAACTATCCAAACTATTTTTCCTTTGTTACAGATGTCTACCAGCATAATACTGGAGCCAGAGACTTTAATATTCCCTGTTTTAAATATAAGAGTTTATCTGGTAAGAACACATTTTTATATTCCGGTGCTGTTGAGTGACACAAACTACCACAGCAACCCAAAGCCATACCGACCATAACCACTTTTTAAAAAATAATGTCAAAATCTGGCTAATGGCTGATGGATACGTTTTCAATGTATCCCTGTAATGTAATGTGTCTGTATCTATGATTTTTTTCCCCCCTGGCTGAGTAGAGAGAGAAATATGTTGTCTCCTACTGCCCTGGAAGAGGTCTTCACTGATATATCCCTTAAACAATGTAAACTTTGCTTTGGTCCTATTATTGCTAACACAATTTCATTTTCACATTCACCCTCCTTACTTCCTCCCTGTTTTACATCTCCACCACCCCCATTCCACCCTGAGAGTTCCGAACATGAATATTCATGAATGTAAACATAGTAATCGTGAATAATGCATTCTGTTCAGTAATAGATGCAGGGAATCAGAAAGGTGTGCATGAAGTACATACAGACAAGCTGTTCTAGAGTGGGAGTTAGAGAGGAGCATGTCATGCAGATCGAGATGTTCTGTAAATTGACTCGAATCAGACGGATAGTGAAGGGCATTTCCATGGAAAAGGACCCATGAGCACCAACATGTGAAGTTCATAGGTGCATATTAAATTGGGTGTCAAATGAAAGCTAAGAGTCTATATTTTGGGGAAATGAAGGCATGTATACATTTTTCAACCATTTTCCAGCATTGGGCTGTGTCGGTCATGGCATTGGGCTGTGTCGGTCATGGCATTGGGCTGTGTCGGTCATGGCATTGGGCTGTGTCGGTCATGGCATTGGGCTGTGTCGGTCATGGCATTGGGCTGTGTCGGTCATGGCATTGGGCTGTGTCGGTCATGGCATTGGGCTGTGTCGGTCATGGCATTGGGCTGTGTCGGTCATGGCATTGGGCTGTGTCGGTCATGGCATTGGGCTGTGTCGGTCATTGCATTGGGCTGTGTCGGTCATGGCATTTCTTTTCTGCCGGTAATAGTCATGCAAATAACTGCTGGTCTCAAGGTAATTGACAGTTAATTAACATAAACCCATTTTATAATCTCCAGGCCTCCACACATACAAGCCACTTACAAGCCACTTACAAGCCACTTACAAGCCGCTTACAAGCCACTTACAAGCCACTTACAAGCCACTTACAAGCCACTTACAAGCCACTTACAAGCCACTTACAAGCCACTTACAAGCCGCTTACAAGCCACTTACAAGCCACTTACAAGCCACTTACAAGCCACTTACAAGCCACATACAAGCCACTTACAAGCCACTTACAAGCCACATACAAGCCACTTATGCAGACCTTTGGAACATCTACATTAGAAAAAGTCTAGTAAAACCATCACAATAAATTCACGGTTTATTTTAGTCAGGTCTAAAGAAACATGATATGAAGAAAATGTATTTCACTTGAATAGAATGTGAGTTGGCCTACTGTATGTTATCTGGCTATGCGCCATGACATAGGCTTAATCTAATTTATTTATCATGCTTATAAATGCAGTGCCATTATTTTCTATACAATTATTTATTTTAGTAAGAAGAATAAAATGGAAAGGATATTTTTCCCATTCCACAGTGAGTGTTATTATAAAGTTGCCATGTTGAGCGTAAAAGTCCTAATTTGAAACAGGTCCTATATGCTAGATTTAGAAACTCTAGTTGTGAATGATACAAACCTTAGAATGTCTTAGAAATCAAAACATAAATGGGCGGCATGATGTGACTAAAGGGTATTGATGATCTGACGCTTTTCTCTCATCAAGTGATTATATTTTCACCCATCAGACTATTCTCAATGTAATCTGGTCTTTACTAATATGTAAAATTAGTTTAGATTTAGAATAGTCCATTATCAAATGGGCAGGGGGGAAAAGACATCCGTATGCACTCTAATAACGAATGGAGGCCGCTATCCCGCAGTTAGTTTTTCAATCATGCTGGGTAGGCTACTCAAGTTTTATAGCGGAGCATGTGCTTGATATGAACAGCTGAGAAATAAATATAGCAGCAGGTGGGATCCTCTTCTTTTTAGTGGCAACCATCAAACTCTGCTTTCATTTCTATTGCATATAGAAATGTCTGGGCTTATAGGAAGCATAGTACTGAGTTCACACTCAAAGGTGATTACTAGAATGTGTTTAATTTAGCAGTATAGGCTAGCTAGACCAATTATGTACCAAAGACGTCTTAAATCTTTTATCATAATTTGTAGTTTTTTTCCCCCTGTGTGCGTAATATGCGGTAGGCTATAAGGCTTTGTATTGTATAACGGCACAGTCATTATTTTAAATCAGTTTTTTTTCCTGGGCTCGGGCTCATATACATATGTATAAGCTCAAATATGCATATGGGTGTTTTGAACGAATCATCACCTTAGAAAGAGCTGTCCATTTCGTTGTTAGGCTTTGAAACAACATCCACAACGGCCATGTTTTCCACTCAGTTTCAGCCTGTTGTTAAACTTTTTTCTTCAACTTGATCGATCACAGTGTGGTGAGTTTTAAAAGCATGATACTGTTTTGATGATAAGTGTTTTGATGTGATTTCTGATTGCATTTGATGTCCACTGGGCATACTGTTATGTTCAGCTCATAACTGTTTTCTTTGTGTTTCTGTCATCTGGTGGTCAAACCAAGTGTTAAAACAGTTTGTCTGCCCTCTGTCTCTCTCTGTCTCTCTCTGTCCCTCTCTGTCCCTCTCCGTCCCTCTTCGTCCCTCTCTGTCCCTCTCTGTCTCTGTGTCTCTGTGTCTGTGTCTCTGTGTCTGTGTCTCTGTGTCTCTCTCTCTGTCTCTCTCTCTCTGTCTCTCTCTCTGTCTCTCTCTCTGTGTCTCTCTCTCTGTGTCTCTCTCTCTGTGTCTCTCTCTCTGTGTCTCTCTCTCTCTCTCTGTGTCTCTCTCTCTGTGTCTCTCTCTCTGTGTGTCTCTCTCTCTGTGTCTCTCTCTCTGTGTCTCTCTCTCTGTGTCTCTCTCTCTGTGTCTCTCTCTCTGTGTCTCTCTCTCTGTGTCTCTCTCTCTGTGTGTCTCTCTCTGTGTGTCTCTCTCTGTCTCTCTGTCTCTCTGTGTCTCTGTCTCTCTGTCTCTCTGTCTCTCTCTCTCTCTGTCTCTCTCTCTCTCTCTCTGCACTGTACTCTAGTGTGCTCTGCTGTACTGCACTGTACTCTAGTGTGCTCTGCTGTACTGCACTGTACTCTAGTGTGCTCTGCTGTACTGCACTGAACTCTAGTGTGCTCTGCTGTACTGCACTGAACTCTAGTGTGCTCTGCTGTACTGCACTGTACTCTAGTGTGCTCTGCTGTACTGCACTGAACTCTAGTGTGCTCTGCTGTACTGCACTGCACTCTAGTGTGCTCTGCTGTACTGCACTGAACTCTACTATTCTCTGCACTGAATTCTACTCTGCTGTACTGCACTGTACTCTAGGGTGCTCTGCTGTACTGCACTGAACGACTGTGCTCTGCTGTACTGCACTGAACTCTACTATGCTCTGCTGTACTGCACTGAACTCTACTGTTCTGTATTGTATTGTACTCTACTGAACTCTACTCTGCTGTACTGCACTGAACTCTACTGTTCTGTATTGTATTGTACTCTACTGAACTCTACTCTGCTGTACTGCACTGAACTCTACTGTTCTGTATTGTACTCTACTGAACTCTACTCTGCTGTACTGCACTGAACTCTACTGTTCTGTATTGTATTGTACTCTACTGAACTCTACTCTGCTGTACTGCACTGAACTCTACTGTTCTGTATTGTACTGCACTGAACTCTAGTGTGCTCTGCTGTACTGCACTGAACTCTACTCTGCTGTCTGCACTGAACTCTACTGTTCTGTATTGTATTGTACTCTACTGAACTCTACTCTGCTGTACTGCACTGAACTCTACTGTTCTGTATTGTATTGTACTCTACTGAACTCTACTCTGCTGTACTGCACTGAACTCTACTGTTCTGTATTGTACTCTACTGAACTCTACTCTGCTGTATTGTATTGTACTCTACTGAACTCTACTCTGCTGTACTGCACTGAACTCTACTGTTGTGTATTGTACTGTACTCTACTGAACTCTACTGTTGCTCTGCTGTACTGCACTGAACTCTACTGCTCTGCTGTGAAATTGGATTGTACTCTACTGAACTCTGCATCTTCTGTTCTACAAATTAGGGACTCATCTGTTCTGTTACCGGTTGTAAATTGTACTCATTTACTGAACTCTACCAAAATAGATTCTGCTGTACTGCACTGAACTCTACTGTTCTTTATTGTACTCTACTGAACTCTACTCTGCTGTATTGCACTGAACTAACTACTGTTCTGTATTGTATTGTACTCTACTGAACTCTACTCTAACCACTGTACTGCCTGACACTCTAACCACTGCTTCTGTATTGTATTAGGCTACCCTCTACTGAACTCTAACCACTGTACTCTAACCACTGAACTCTACTGTTCTGTACATTGTATTGTACTCTACTGAACTCTACTCTGCTGTACTGCACTAACCACTAGCCTGTTCTGTATTGTACTCTACTGAACCACTAGGCTACCCTGCCACCTCTACACTCTAACCACTAGGCTACTGACCTCTACACTCTGCTGTACTGCCACCTCTAACTCTAACCACTTGTGTATTGCCACCTGTACTCTAACCACTCTACCCTGCCACCTCTACTGTAACCACTAGGTATTGCCACCTCTACACTCTAACCACTAGGAACCCTACTCTAACCACTAGGCCACCCTGCCACCTCTACACTCTAACCACTAGGCTACCCTGCCACCTCTACACTCTAACCACTAGGCTACCCTGCCACCTCTACACTCTAACCACTAGGCTACCCTGCCACCTCTACACTCTAACCACTAGGCTACCCTGCCTCCTCTACACTCTAACCACTAGGCTACCCTGCCATCCTCTACACTCTAACCACTAGGCTACCCTGCCACCTCTACACTCTAACCACTAGGCTACCCTGCCACCTCTACACTCTAACCACTAGGCTACCCTGCCACCTCTACACTCTAACCACTAGGCTACCCTGCCACCTCTACACTCTAACCACTAGGCTACCCTGCCACATCTACACTCTAACCACTAGGCTACCCTGCCACCTCTACACTCTAACCACTAGGCTACCCTGCCACATCTACACTCTAACCACTAGGCTACCCTGCCACCTCTACACTCTAACCACTAGGCTACCCTGCCACCTCTACACTCTAACCACTAGGCTACCCTGCCACCTCTACACTCTAACCACTAGGCTACCCTGCCACCTCTACACTCTAACCACTAGGCTACCCTGCCACATCTACACTCTAACCACTAGGCTACCCTGCCACATCTACACTCTAACCACTAGGCTACCCTGCCACATCTACACTCTAACCACTAGGCTACCCTGCCACCTCTACACTCTAACCACTAGGCTACCCTGCCACCTCTACACTCTAACCACTAGGCTACCCTGCCACCTCTACACTCTAACCACTAGGCTACCCTGCCACATCTACACTCTAACCACTAGGCTACCCTGCCACCTCTACACTCTAACCACTAGGCTACCCTGCCGCCCCTTTATGCAGAAATCTTTGAATTTTAATTCAGAGCAAATTTTTGACAACGTGGTCGTATTACAACCCGAGGGGGATTTTACCGTAATTCTGTTATCAAAGTTGGCATCGGCACAGTTCTTCCAATAAATTTGTTTTTTGTACAAATATCAAATATAGCAAAGCCAGAGAAAATATATAGCGTAGTTCAGGTATATTTTAGAATGTACTATAATCAGGGTTGCCAGTGGCCCTGCTTGAAATGGGCTAGCCTACTCAAAAGTGAGGACAGAAATACATGATAGATAGGATCAGACACATCCTTACTCAGGCCTCTGCTTTTTCCACACATTCTATAGCTCCTCATTTCCTCTGTTTACATTTTTTTTTGGGGGGGGTAACAACTTACTTTTGAGTTGCACCAGCCTACCAACAGCTAGCCTACCTGTGACAAATGGAGAAACATTTGGTCACCGTAGTTGTAGAACAGAGAAATGCCTTAATGCAGACACTGTAACATGCTAAGTACTGTTCCAACAAAGAAGTTTAGGCCCATAGGCTCGACTCGACTATGATATTAATGGGAACTTAGCTTGTAGTGTTGCCGTGACTTCCATACCATGGGTGAAGTTAAATGTCAGTGGAATTTGAATATATACTTATTATTCTGCGCTCGCTATGCCTCATGTCACGTTGAATGTCTCCGTTCACATGAACTGTTCCGTTATATTCACTCTCAATAAAACCGCGCTAATGAGTTACCTATTTAAAATTCTCTCTGCTCAAATATTTGCATAATGCATTGGTCACGCTCCACATTTGGCTTTTGCAAGACACTAGCAACTGTGTTTTAAATAAAGTGCCTTTCTCCTTACTTCTAATGTGTGTTTTGATATTTTCCTCTTTTTGTTTCTGAACCCTTCTGTTTTCTCTCTTTGTTCGGGTTTTAAGAGAGGTAGAGTAGTGTACCGGTTTGGAAGGAGGAAGACTGTAGCTTGGTTATCTCTATGACGTTTTTTTCCATCAACAAATGTAAGCCCACATGTTGTATTGATTGGTACCATTATATTATATTCTGCCAGGCTTATTCAGAGGCACCAATATTCCACCCTAATTGAACCATTATTTTAATTGTTTTAATTGAACCAGTTTCTGAGAACTGGTTCACGCAGGACATTTGAGTCATTAGCAAAAATGACTTGATATGGCCTTTTTGGTTGAGAAAAACATTGGAGTGGTTGAGACATACTTTCTATGGCTTTGAGAAAGAGGGTTTAAATGTTGTAACCTGGCGTAAATCGGCCTTCTGAAGAAAATGTTTAGTCATAAGGTTCCTTGGCTCACTGCCCTCACTGGCTGCTGTTTGGTTAGTCCTGACCAGGCCCCAGCATCACTACTGTTTGGTTAGTCCTGACCAGGCCCCAGCATGGCTACTGTTTGGTTAGTCCTGACCAGGCCCCAGCATCACTACTGTTTGGTTAGTCCTGACCAGGCCCCAGTTTGGTTAGTCCTGACCAGGCCCCAGCATCACTACTGTTTGGTTAGTCCTGACCAGGCCCCAGCTGTTTGTCCTGACCAGGCCCCAGCATCACTACTGTTTGGTTAGTCCTGACCAGGCCCCAGCATCACTACTGTTTGGTTAGTCCTGACCAGGCCCCAGCATCACTACTGTTTGGTTAGTCCTGACCAGGCCCCAGCATCACTACTGTTTGGTTAGTCCTGACCAGGCCCCAGCATCACTACTGTTTGGTTAGTCCTGACCAGGCCCCAGCATCACTACTGTTTGGTTAGTCCTGACCAGGCCACAGCATCCTGACCAGGCCCCAGCATCACTACTGTTTGGTTAGTCCTGACCAGGCCCCAGCATCACTACTGTTTGGTTAGTCCTGACCAGGCCCCAGCATGGCTACTGTTTGGTTAGTCCTGACCAGGCCCCAGCATCACTACTGTTTGGTTAGTCCTGACCAGGCCCCAGCATGGCTACTGTTTGGTTAGTCCTGACCAGGCCCTAGCATCGCTACTGTTTGGTTAGTCCTGACCAGGCCCCAGCATGGCTACTGTTTGGTTAGTCCTGACCAGGCCCCAGCATGGCTACTGTTTGGTTAGTCCTGACCAGGCCCCAGCATGGCTACTGTTTGGTTAGTCCTGACCAGGCCCCAGCATCGCTACTGTTTGGTTAGTCCTGACCAGGCCCCAGCATGGCTACTGTTTGGTTAGTCCTGACCAGGCCCCAGCATGGCTACTGTTTGGTTAGTCCTGACCAGGCCCCAGCATGGCTACTGTTTGGTTAGTCCTGACCAGGCCCCAGCATCACTACTGTTTGGTTAGTCCTGACCAGGCCCCAGCATCGCTACTGTTTGGTTAGTCCTGACCAGGCCCCAGCATCACTACTGTTTGGTTAGTCCTGACCAGGCCCCAGCATGGCTACTGTTTGGTTAGTCCTGACCAGGCCCCAGCATCGCTACTGTTTGGTTAGTCCTGACCAGGCCCCAGCATCACTACTGTTTGGTTAGTCCTGACCAGGCCCCATCATCACTACTGTTTGGTTAGTCCTGACCAGGCCCCAGCATCACTACTGTTTGGTTAGTCCTGACCAGGCCCCAGCATCACTACTGTTTGGTTAGTCCTGA
Organism: Oncorhynchus keta; assembly: GCF_023373465.1. Lineage (NCBI taxonomy): Eukaryota > Metazoa > Chordata > Actinopteri > Salmoniformes > Salmonidae > Oncorhynchus > Oncorhynchus keta. Next base: position 12,255,125 of record NC_068454.1, read on the forward strand.
CCAGGCCCCAGCATCACTACTGTTTGGTTAGTCCTGACCAGGCCCCAGCATCGCTACTGTTTGGTTAGTCCTGACCAGGCCCCAGCATCACTACTGTTTGGTTAGTCCTGACCAGGCCCCAGCATCACTACTGTTTGGTTAGTCCTGACCAGGCCCCATCATCACTACTGTTTGGTTAGTCCTGACCAGGCCCCAGCATCACTACTGTTTGGTTAGTCCTGACCAGGCCCCAGCATCACTACTGTTTGGTTAGTCCTGACCAGGCCCCAGCATCACTACTGTTTGGTTAGTCTACTGTCCTCAGGTCTGATTTGTCATGTCCTTTGTTCAGTCTCTGTTCGTCCTGGTCAATGGTGTGAAGTATTTTGTGAAGGAGTGGTTGGAATAGTTGTAGTTGGGGAGCAGAGGAAAGGGAAGAAGGTTTAGTTTTCTGTTGAGGATTCTCTGAGCAAGGCTATGCCACACGTTCGTGCCCTCTTTTTCAGAGATCTATCCACACGTTCGTGCCCTCTTTTTCAGAGATCTATCCACCCCAGCAGTAGGAGATTTGGTGGTGAGAAATACTTGTTGTGGCTTTGAAAAAGAGGGTTTAAGTGTTGTAACCTGGCCTAAATCGGCCTTCTGAAGAAAATTGAGATTTAATTCTAACATTGCTTTGATGCCCCACTCTGCCTGCCTGTCCGCCACATTATGTTCCAAGGCATGTTCTTCTACACTGAATTGAAAAAGAGAGAGGGGGGAAAAAGCCAGCTGAACACGAAAAACGTATCTAATGGAATTTAAAGCTAATCTAAATATGCTAATCTTCACACGCTTCATAAACAGCCGATAGTACCCGTTGCCCCCCTTCTCTCTATTTCTCTCAGTAGTTGTGCAGAGTGGAATGCCATAGCCACGAGGGGTCCGTCAGTAATGACAGACCCCTCATTAATAGCTCGGCCTGGTCTCTGTGTCTCCTGGGGGAGTTTGGGACCAGCAGTCCGAAACATTCTATTAGTTCTATTAGCGCCCTCCACCTGTCCATACCAACGTTCCCAGACCACCGCTCGAAAATCCTCACACTGAATTCTGGGAAGTTGTTTCGCATCCTTTTTTACCAGGCCCTCTTAGCTAATTAATCTGTGGCTTGCATTCTGCCGGTAATTGGGTTTGTTCTGTTCCCCTCCCCCTCCAGCCTACGCTGTATGCCTGTTTTGAGCCCATCTCTTTTTTTCCCTCTCCTATTCCCCTGTTTTTTTTATCATCCTCCAAAAGCCATCCAATTAATATGCTAATGAGATAATACATATTTATGGTGGTTTTAAATTATGCAGACAGCTTTCAGAGCCCGGTGTGAAACGAGTCACTCGCAGAACTTCAAAGCCTTGCATCGCTAACGAGGCAGGGCTTGATTTGCATACTGCTTTAATCAGCTGAATACTGATTATACTTCATTATAGAGTGTGGGGGAGAGAGGAGAGGGGGAGAGAGGAGAGCAGAGGGGGAGAGAGCAGAGGGGGAGAGAGCTGCCAGCTGCAATCGTTTATTTTTCCTTCCAGAGAGAGAGAACTTTTCCAGTAGTCGTGACAATCCTCGTGCGTACAGGAGACAGAGAGAGAGTTGGAGAAGAAGAGGGAGACCATTGCAAAGGAAAGAGAAAGGTAGAGAAAGAGAGGAGAAAGGTAGAGAAAGAGCGAGAAAAAGAGCTGTTAGTCTAAACCCTGTTGGGTTTCGTGGAGTACTGAGGCTGTATCTCAGTTGTGTGTGTGTGTGTGGGTGGTTGTACTGGACTCAGCTCGTTGACCAGTGGAAAGTAGAGAGGGAGGAGTGGGAGGGGCAGTGTGCCGACTGGACAGCCTGACGGAGGAACCAAGCCTATCTGCTGTCTCTAGCTTTTGCAACCATGCTTGAAAATAAAGGGGCACCAGAAGTGGGTGAGTCGTGGGGTCAGATGTAGTGTGTTTGTATGCGTGCATGCGGATGTGTGTATATGAGAGAGAGAGATCATCAAGGACCAAGTCAAAAGGGGGAAAAATGTACTCTTGCTGGGCTTTTATGGATGTAAACGCATGCTCCAGGGTCTCTGTTATTTGCCATTTGCTTGGTTGAGGATGTTGATTATCTCTGTATTTAATGGGGCTTTCTAATAAGTTGGAAAATGTAGGCACCCACAAAGAAATTTAGGCGCACAAATGGAAAATATTTGAGGTATTTTCAAGGCGCACTGGTGCTCCTACATTAAAATTCCAGGTCACACAGCTAAATATTTAGGAGCACATGCAAGTCAAATGGTTGAATTGTAGAGCTCTATTACTGTGTGTGTGTGTGTGTTTATTAGAAAACATTATCATGCTCTGTTGAAGGAGTGGGATGTGTCTAGTGTCATTATAGTAGGGTAGAAGACATCCGATCTTTATAAGATGTGGGCTTTAGGGGCTGTTTTGGGATGGGATGGTGGGGGCGTCGATTTTAGAGGGTCAATGACCATCGAGTAAAATTCTCTCTGTCTGCCTCTTCCAGATTCTAGAATGAGTAATGCGTCAGAAAGGAGTAAATGTGGAATGGAGAGTCAGAGTGGGGACGGCAACACAGGTGAGTTACCTGTTGTGACCTGCCGTTGCTTTGCTCTGCCTGTCTAACTCCTTCAACTGGTCACAAACGGATAACGAAAAGGACCTTGGTTCATTAGGCTATAAGTTCAGTGAATGGTCTTCTGTTTGAAAACCCTTGGTCCTTTTTGTTGCCCTCTGAACACATGCCGGGGGCTGCACTTTGCACACAGCCGTGTTTGTGTGTGTTTGTGTGTGTTTGTGTGTGTTTGTGTGTGTGTGTGTGTGTGTTTGTGTGTGTTTGTGTGTGTTTGTGTGTGTTTGTTTGTTTGTGTGTGTTTGTTTGTGTGTGTGTGTGTGTGTGTGTTTGTGTGTGTTTGTGTGTGTGTGGAGCAACCTAACGGCATGAGAGGTTCAGCGAGTTGTTGTTGTGCTGTAATTAGAGGCTACTTTGTTTTATTTCACTTTTATTTAACCAGGTAGGCTAGTTGAGAACACCTTTATTTAACCAGGTAGGCTAGTTGAGAACACCTTTATTTAACCAGGTAGGCTAGTTGAGAACACCTTTATTTAACCAGGTAGACTAGTTGAGAACACCTTTATTTAACCAGGTAGGCTAGTTGAGAACACCTTTATTTAACCAGGTAGACTAGTTGAGAACACCTTTATTTAACCAGGTAGGCTAGTTGAGAACACCTTTATTTAACCAGGTAGGCTAGTTGAGAACACCTTTATTTAACCAGGTAGGCTAGTTGAGAACACCTTTATTTAACGAGGTAGCCTAGTTGAGAACACCTTTATTTAACCAGGTAGGCTAGTTGAGAACACCTTTATTTAACCAGGTAGGCTAGTTGAGAACACCTTTATTTAACCAGGTAGGCTAGTTGAGAACACCGTTATTTAACCAGGTAGGCTAGTTGAGAACACCTTTATTTAACCAGGTAGGCTAGTTGAGAACACCTTTATTTAACCAGGTAGACTAGTGAGAACACCTTTATTTAACCAGGTAGGCTAGTTGAGAACACCTTTATTTAACGAGGTAGCCTAGTTGAGAACACCTTTATTTAACCAGGTAGGCTAGTTGAGAACACCTTTATTTAACCGGGTAGGCTAGTTGAGAACACCTTTATTTAACCGGGTAGGCTAGTTGAGAACACCTTTATTTAACCAGGTAGGCTAGTTGAGAACACCTTTATTTAACCAGGTAGACTAGTGAGAACACCTTTATTTAACCAGGTAGGCTAGTTGAGAACACCTTTATTTAACCAGGTAGGCTAGTTGAGAACACCTTTATTTAACCAGGTAGGCTAGTTGAGAACACATTTATTTAACCAGGTAGGCTAGTTGAGAACACATTTATTTAACCAGGTAGGCTAGTTGAGAACACATTTATTTAACCAGGTAGGCTAGTTGAGAACACCTTTATTTAACGAGGTAGCCTAGTTGAGAACACCTTTATTTAACGAGGTAGGCTAGTTGAGAACACCTTTATTTAACCAGGTAGGCTAGTTGAGAACACCTTTATTTAACCAGGTAGGCTAGTTGAGAACACTTTTATTTAACCAGGTAGGCTAGTTGAGAACACCTTTATTTAACCAGGTAGGCTAGTTGAGAACACCTTTATTTAACCAGGTAGGCTAGTTGAGAACACCTTTATTTAACCAGGTAGGCTAGTTGAGAACACCTTTATTTAACCAGGTAGGCTAGTTGAGAACACCTTTATTTAACGAGGTAGCCTAGTTGAGAACACCTTTATTTAACCAGGTAGGCTAGTTGAGAACACCTTTATTTAACCAGGTAGGCTAGTTGAGAACACCTTTATTTAACCAGGTAGGCTAGTTGAGAACACCTTTATTTAACCAGGTAGGCTAGTTGAGAACACCTTTATTTAACCAGGTAGGCTAGTTGAGAACACCTTTATTTAACCAGGTAGGCTAGTTGAGAACACCTTTATTTAACCAGGTAGGCTAGTGAGAACACCTTTATTTAACCAGGTAGGCTAGTTGAGAACACCTTTATTTAACCAGGTAGGCTAGTTGAGAACACCTTTATTTAACCGGGTAGGCTAGTTGAGAACACCTTTATTTAACCGGGTAGGCTAGTTGAGAACACCTTTATTTAACCGGGTAGGCTAGTTGAGAACACCTTTATTTAACCAGGTAGACTAGTGAGAACACCTTTATTTAACCAGGTAGGCTAGTTGAGAACACCTTTATTTAACCAGGTAGGCTAGTTGAGAACACCTTTATTTAACCAGGTAGGCTAGTTGAGAACACATTTATTTAACCAGGTAGGCTAGTTGAGAACACATTTATTTAACCAGGTAGGCTAGTTGAGAACACATTTATTTAACCAGGTAGGCTAGTTGAGAACACCTTTATTTAACGAGGTAGCCTAGTTGAGAACACCTTTATTTAACGAGGTAGGCTAGTTGAGAACACCTTTATTTAACCAGGTAGGCTAGTTGAGAACACCTTTATTTAACCAGGTAGGCTAGTTGAGAACACTTTTATTTAACCAGGTAGGCTAGTTGAGAACACCTTTATTTAACCAGGTAGGCTAGTTGAGAACACCTTTATTTAACCAGGTAGGCTAGTTGAGAACACCTTTATTTAACCAGGTAGGCTAGTTGAGAACACCTTTATTTAACCTGGTAGGCTAGTTGAGAACACCTTTATTTAACCAGGTAGGCTAGTTGAGAACACCTTTATTTAACGAGGTAGCCTAGTTGAGAACACCTTTATTTAACCAGGTAGGCTAGTTGAGAACACCTTTATTTAACCAGGTAGGCTAGTTGAGAACACCTTTATTTAACCAGGTAGGCTAGTTGAGAACACCTTTATTTAACCAGGTAGGCTAGTTGAGAACACCTTTATTTAACCAGGTAGGCTAGTTGAGAACACCTTTATTTAACCAGGTAGGCTAGTTGAGAACACCTTTATTTAACCAGGTAGGCTAGTGAGAACACCTTTATTTAACCAGGTAGGCTAGTTGAGAACACCTTTATTTAACCAGGTAGGCTAGTTGAGAACACCTTTATTTAACCAGGTAGGCTAGTTGAGAACACCTTTATTTAACCAGGTAGGCTAGTTGAGAACACCTTTATTTAACCAGGTCGGCTAGTTGAGAACACCTTTATTTAACCAGGTCGGCTAGTGAGAACACCTTTATTTAACCAGGTAGGCTAGTTGAGAACACCTTTATTTAACTAGGTAGGCTAGTTGAGAACACCTTTATTTAACCAGGTAGGCTAGTTGAGAACACCTTTATTTAACCAGGTAGGCTAGTTGAGAACACCTTTATTTAACCAGGTAGGCTAGTTGAGAACACCTTTATTTAACCAGGTAGGCTAGTTGAGAACACCTTTATTTAACCAGGTAGGCTAGTTGAGAACACCTTTATTTAACCAGGTAGGCTAGTTGAGAACACCTTTATTTAACCAGGTAGGCTAGTTGAGAACAACTTTATTTAACCAGGTAGGCTAGTTGAGAACACCTTTATTTAACCAGGTAGGCTAGTTGAGAACAACTTTATTTAACCAGGTAGGCTAGTTGAGAACAACTTTATTTAACCAGGTAGGCTAGTTGAGAACACCTTCATTTAACCAGGTAGGCTAGTTGAGAACACCTTTATTTAACCAGGTAGGCTAGTTGAGAGCAAGTTCTCATTTACAACTGCGACCTGGCCAAGATAAAGCAAAGCAGTGCGACACAAACAACAACAAAGAGTTACACATGGAATAAACAAACATACACTCAATAATACAATAGAAAAAGTCTATATACAGTGAGTGCAAATGAGGTAAGATAAGTGAGGTAAGGCAATAAATAGGCCATAGTGGCGAAATAATTAAAATATAGCATTTAAACACTGGAATGGTAGATGTGCAGAAGATGAGTGTGCAAGTAGAGATACTGGGGTGCAAAGGAGCTAAATAAATAAATAACAGTATGGGGATGAGGTAGTTGGATGGGCTATTTACAGATGGGCTATGTACAGGTGCAGTGATCTGTGAGCTGGTGCTTAAAGTTAGTGAGGGAGATATGAGTCTCCATCTTCAGTGATTTTTGTAGTTCGCTCCAGTCATTGGGAGCAGCGAACTGGAAGGAAAGGCGGTGTTTGTGTTACTTCAGTGCTTGTGTTATGTCAGTGTGTGCATTATTTTCACACGTGTTGATCTGTGTGTGCTATGTGAAACTGGGGGGAGTGAGAGAGTGCTATGTGAAACTGGGGGGGTGAGAGAGTGCTATGTGAAACTGGGGGGGTGAGAGAGTGCTATGTGAAACTGGGGGTGAGAGAGTGCTATGTGAAACTGGGGGTGGTGAGAGAGTGCTATGTGAAACTGGGGGGGGAGTGAGAGAGTGCTATGTGAAACTGGGGGGGGAGTGAGGGAATGCTATGTGAAACTGGGGGTGAGAGAGTGCTATGTGAAACTGGGGGGGTGAGAGAGTGCTAGGTGAAACTGGGGGGGTGGTGAGAGAGTGCTATGTGAAACTGGGGGGTGCTGAGGGAGTGCTATGTGAAACTGGGGGGTGAGAGAGTGCTATGTGAAACTGGGGGGTGAGAGAGTGCTATGTGAAACTGGGGGAGTGAGGGAGTGCTATGTGAAACTGGGGGGAGTGAGGGAGTGCTATGTGAAACTGGGGGGGTGGTGAGAGAGTGCTGGGTGAAACTGGGGGAGTGAGGGAGTGCTATGTGAAACTGGGGGTGAGAGAGTGCTGGGTGAAACTGGGGGGTTGAGAGAGTGCTATGTGAAACTGGGGGGTGAGGGAGTGCTATGTGAAACTGGGGGTGAGAGAGTGCTATGTGAAACTGGGGGGTGAGAGAGTGCTAGGTGAAACTGGGGGGGGTGAGAGAGTGCTAGGTGAGACTGGGGAGGTGAAAGAGTGCTATGTGAAACTGGGGGGGGTGAGAGTGCTATGTGAATCTGGGAGGAGGGGGTGAGAGTGCTATGTGAATCTGGGAAGAGGGGGTGAGAGTGCTATGTGAATCTGGGGGTGAGAGAGTGCTATGTGAATATGGGGGGTGAGAGAGTGCTATGTGAATCTGGGGGTGAGAGAGTGCTATGTGAATCTGGGGGTGAGAGAGTGCTATGTGAATCTGGGGGTGAGAGGTGTGAATCTGGGGGGGTGAGAGTGCTATGAGGGGGTGGGTGAGAGTGCTATGTGAAACGGGGGGTGTGAGAGTGCTATGTGAATCTGGGGGGGGTGAGAGAGTGCTATGTGAATCTGGGGGGTGAGAGAGTGCTATGTGAGGGGGTGGGTGTGAGAGTGCTATGTGAAACTGGGGGTGAGAATGCTATGTGAATCTGGGGGGTGAGTGAGTGCTATGTGAATCTGGGGGGGGTGAGAGAGTGCTATGTGAATCTGGGGGTGAGAGAGTGCTATGTGAATCTATCTGGGGGGTGAGAGAGTGCTATGTGAATCTGGGGGTGAGAGAGTGCTATGTGAATCTGGGGGTGAGAGAGTGCTATGTGAATCTGGGGGTGAGAGAGTGCTATGTGAATCTGGGGGTGAGAGAGTGCTATGTGAATCTGGGGGGTGAGAGAGTGCTATGTGAATCTGGGGGTGAGAGAGTGCTATGTGAATCTGGGGGGGGTGAGAGAGTGCTATGTGAATCTGGGGAGGGGGGTGAGAGAGTACTATGTGAATCTGGGGGGTGAGAGAGTGCTTTGTGAATTGTGAATCTGGGGGCGGGGGGGTGAGAGAGTGCTTTGTGAATCTGGGGGCGGGGGTGAGAGAGTGCTTTGTGAATCTGGGGGCGGGGGAGGTGAGAGAGTGCTTTGTGAATCTGGGGGCAGGGGGTGAGAGAGTGCTTGTGAATCTGGGGGGGAGAGTGCTTCGTGAATCTGGGGGTGAGAGAGTGCTTTGTGAATCTGGGGGGGAGAGAGTGCTTTGTGAATCTGGGGGGTGAGAGAGTGCTTTGTGAATCTGGGGGTGAGAGAGTGCTATGTGAATCTGGGGGAGGGGGGGTGAGAGTTGTGAATCTGGGGGAGGGGGAGGTGAGAGAGTGCTATGTGAATCTGGGGGGGGGGGTGAGAGAGTGCTTTGTGAATCTGGGGGCGGGGGGTGAGAGAGTGCTTTGTGAATCTGGGGGGGGTGAGAGTGCTATGTGAATCTGGGGGTGAGAGAGCTATGTGAATCTGGGGGGGGGGGTGAGAGTGCCATGTGAATCTGGGGGAGGGGGAGGTGAGAGAGTGCTATGTGAATCTGGGGGGTGAGAGAGTGCTTGTGAATCTGGGGGGGGGGTGAGAGTGCTTTGTGAATCTGGGGGTGAGAGAGTGCTATGTGAATCTGGGGGTGAGAGAGTGCTATGTGAATCTGGGGGAGGGGGGGGTGAGAGAGTGCTATGTGAATCTGGGGGAGGGGGTGAGAGAGTGCTATGGGAATCTGGGGTAGGGGGGTGAGAGAGTGCTATGGGAATCTGGGGGGTGAGAGAGTGCTATGTGAATCTGGGGGAGGGGGGGGTGAGAGAGTGCTATGTGAATCTGGGGGAGGGGTGAGAGAGTGCTATGTGAATCTGGGGGAGGGGGGTGAGAGAGTGCTTCGTGAATCTGGGGGTGAGAGAGTGCTATGTGAATCTGGGGGGAGAGTGCTATGTGAATCTGGGGGTGAGAGAGTGCTATGTGAATCTGGGGGAGGGGGGTGAGAGATTGCTATGGGAATCTGGGGTAGGGGGGTGAGAGAGTGCTATGGGAATCTGGGGGGTGAGAGAGTGCTATGTGAATCTGGGGGAGGGGGTGAGAGAGTGCTATGTGAATCTGGGGGAGGGGGTGAGAGAGTTCTATGTGAATCTGGGGGTGAGTGCTATGGGAATCTGGGGGTGAGAGAGTGCTATGGGAATCTGGGGGTGGGGGAGAGAGAGGCAATGTAAATCTGGGGGTGAGAGAGTGCTATGTGAATCTGGGGGTGAGAGAGTGCTATGTGAATCTGGGGGAGGGGGTGAGAGAGTGCTATGTGAATCTGGGGGTGAGAGAGTGCTATGTGAATCTGGGGGTGGTGAGAGAGTGCTATGTGAATCTGGGGGTGAGAGAGTGCTATGTGAATCTGGGGGAGGGGGTGAGAGATTGCTATGGGAATCTGGGGTAGGGGGGTGAGAGAGTGCTATGGGAATCTGGGGGGTGAGAGAGTGCTATGTGAATCTGGGGGAGGGGGTGAGAGAGTGCTATGTGAATCTGGGGGAGGGGGGTGAGAGAGTTCTATGTGAATCTGGGGGGGTGAGTGCTATGGGAATCTGGGGGGTGAGAGAGTGCTATGGGAATCTGGGGGTGGGGGAGAGAGAGTGCAATGTAAATCTGGGGGGTGAGAGAGTGCTATGTGAATCTGGGGGGTGAGAGAGTGCTATGTGAATCTGGGGGAGGGGGTGAGAGAGTGCTATGTGAATCTGGGGGGTGAGAGAGTGCTATGTGAATCTGGGGGTGGTGTGAGAGTGCTATGTGAATCTGGGGGGTGAGAGAGTGCTATGTGAATCTGGGGGGTGAGAATGCTATGTGAAGGGGGGTGAGAGTGCTATGTGAAACTGGGGCGTAAGAGAGTGCCATGTGAATCTGGGGGTGTGAGTGCTATTATTTTCCTCGTCTGATGACTTGATTGCTTTTCTGTTCTCAGAAATCCAAACGAATGGACTGGACTTTCAGAGGCAGACGCTTCAGACCACAAGCGCAATCACCAATGCTCACACACAGGCTCTCCTCCAACAGGTAACAGCGACACACAGGAACAGCGCATTTAAATGAGTTAGGCTCTCTCGGTATCAGCTAGGAACAAGGCAGATTAATCAACCCTGTATGCTAATTAGCTGCTCTGCGGTTGCTTGGAAACAGATGGCGGAGAATATGCAAATCTATGCAGAATTCACATGCACTGCATAACATTTTTTTTTTTTTTTTTTAAAAAAAAATGGATTAACTTCTTTACTCACCCCCTCCCTTCCTCTCACTGTTCTCTGTGGGCTGCAGTACATTTCAAACACCCACCTCCCTTCCTTCAATTTTTTATTTTACTAGGCAAGTCAGTTAAGAACAAATTCTTATTTTCAATGACGTCCTAGGAACGGTGGGTTAACTGCCTGTTTAGGGGCAGAACGACAGATTTGTACCATGTCATCTCGGGGGTTTGAACTTGCAACCTTCTGGTTACTAGTCCAACGCTCTGAACCACTAGGCTACCCTGGCGCCCCAATAAGTTACCTAGTATTGAAACCCTGTGTTTGTGGATATCTGTCTGTGGGAGTGTGTTTTGTCTTGGTGTGTAGATGGTTTTCCACTTCTTCACTCCAAGGTTGAAAAGTAAAGAATGGGTCTTTCTCTTATCAAGAATCTAACAACTAGGTTTTTGGCTTCTGTATACAATAAGTAGCAGTCAACATCATTATTTATTTAAAAACATACCGATATGGTGTACAGAGAACTGACGACTTGTGATAAATGCAACGTCTCGAGACTGGACTAAACCTAAAAGAATGCAGATATATTCGGACTGGAAAAGAGTATTGCACTCAGTTTACAGTCAGAGTTTACACTTAATCAGGAGGTGACTGTACCACGAGTCTGTTTCTATATGACATGTCTTCTGGGAAGGTTATCCTATCTATATGAGGTTATCCTATATAATAAAGGTTAATTAAATAAAACATGAGGTTATACTGTATAAGGTTATCCTGTATAAGGTTATCCTATATAAGTTTATCCTATATAAGGTTATGCTATATGAGTTTATCCTATATAAGGTTATGCTATATGAGTTTATCCTATATAAGGTTATGCTATATGAGTTTATCCTATATAAGGTTATGCTATGTGAGTTTATCCTATGAGGTTATCCTATATAAGTTTATCCTATGAGGTTATCCTATATAAGGTTATCCTATATAAGGTTATCCTATGTGAGGTTATCCTATATAAGGTTATGCTATATGAGTTTATCCTATATAAGGTTATGCTATGTACTCTGCTTCTAGTCCAAGTCAGAAGACTCGGGTGCAATTCCGACCTCCGTCCAGCAGGGGGTGCTGCCTCAGGCCCAGCTCATGCTGGCTGGGGGACAGATAGCTGGAGTAAGTGGCATGCTGTCTGCCTGCCTGCTTGCCTGTCAGTTCATCTGTCTGTCTGTAATGTGATGGATCTCTATGGCCTTCTTGTCTCATCTCCCTCATCTGCCCTGATCTGAAAGAACAACAAATGGCCATTAGGCATCGTCCACCATGATGCTTTCACTGTTCTTAGATCATGGCTGATAAAGAGAAGAACACACACACACACACACACACACACACACACACACACACACACACACACACACACACACACACACACACACACACAACACACAACACACAACACACACACACAGAGAGAGAGAAGAGAGGGTGTTGTTATGTCCAAATACTATTTTCCTTGTTTCCTCTCCTTAGTGACCAGTGATTCATATAAAGATTGGATGAGAATTGATCTACCTATCATATGCATTCCATTAATTCCTGCTATGATCAGTGTGGAGTATAACCTGCTTGTGCATGCAGATCATGTCAACTCCCCTGACACGCATTACCCTGGTACCATCTGTGCGTGCGTGTGTGTGCGTGAGCCCAGGTGTCATGCTCATCCGTGATCATTCTGTTGCTGTCACATTGCCAGCATGTCCTCACATGTGACCTGAGGGTCAGACAGCCAGTGGCTGTGACGTCTTCATCCAGTAAGGCTTCACAGCAAAGTCATCTTCTGTCCAAAAGCACGAGTCCTTTCCTCTCTCCATCTCTTGGCCCCTGGACACGCCGTCACTGCATCACATGTACTGCTTGATGTTGTATTCATTTGAAACGTGAAAATCCTTTGACTTTTGAAATAAATAGTTAGGACAACCTACTGTTTCTCTTCTTCCCTGCTGTCTCTTTATTTCTCACACCACTTTACCCTCTCTCCACAATACGTCATCTCTCGCTTTCTATCTCCCTCTTTCTCTCTGTCCCCCTCCTCCTCTCCTCTCCCACTTTACCATGTCCTCCTCTCGCTTTCTATCTCCATCTTTCTCTCTGCCCTCCTCTCCCCACAATACGTCATCTCTCGCTTTCTATCTCCCTCTTTCTCTCTGCCCTCCTCCTCCTCTCGTCTCCCACTCTACCATGTCCTCCTCGCTTTCTATCTCCCTCTTTCTCTCTGCCCTCCTCTCCTCTCCCACTCTACCATGTCCTCCTCTCCTCTCCCCCGCTCCTCTCTCTTACCTCTCCCTCTCCCCCGCTCCTCTCTCTTACCTCTTCCTCTCCTCTCCCCTGCTCCCCTGCTCCTCTCTCTTACCTCTTCTTCTCCTCTCCCCTGCTCCTCTCTCTTACCTCTTCCTCTCCTCTCCCCTGCTCTTCTCTCTTACCTCTTCTTCTCCTCTCCCCTGCTCCTCTCTCTAGTTGACCCTGTCTCCAGCGCAGCAGCAGTTGTTGTTGCAACAGGCCCAGGCCCAGCTCCTAGCAGCAGCCATGCAGCAGCAGTCAGCCAGCCAGCAGAGCAGCACTACGGGGGCCAGCATCTCTGCCTCTGCAGCCACCCCTATCACACAACTGCCCCTGTCCCAGCCCATCCAGATCACCTCTGTAAGAGATTCGCACACACACACACACACACACGAGAACCCGCATGTGCGCAAACACACATACAGGCACACACACACAGAGACAGGTAGACACACACAAACACACCACATCATCACTAGGGCTAGATGGAATCTGCAGGGGGCAGAGTATCCTGCTACCTCTAGAATGGGGTGTGAAATAAATAAAAAACTATGTAATGATGTCAAACCCAATACTGTTCCACTATATATCATATACCAACCACAGTGTCATCATTAATTGAATATGCAGGAACCATGGAGCTCTGGAGGTAATGTTCACATCGTTCCCCCTCAGATTCCCTCTGGTTCTACCCATCTTCCAGGCCAGCTAAGCCAGCTGGGATACCCCTATGAGATGGCGACCTTCAGCAGTTACCTACCTGTAGTACTCCTTTTTAAATCACTGTTACATGAATGACTGGACCTGTATAATGTAACTGTAGTGGTACATCTGTAAAACAGTGTAGTAGGAATGAGTGTGTTTTTTTTCCTGTAGCACATTAGAACTTGATCTCCATGTGGAAGCTTGATGAGAACCTTCCTCTGTTGATCTCTGCAGTATGAAGCTAGAAGGGAGACCTTTGAAGCCCTGTACCACTCTTACCTTTAGGACTATAGCCTGCTTGTTAATGCTGTTTTACCTCTAGATACGAAGGCTCCATGTTTGTGTGAGATGAACAACAACAGCATGAAGTGATTTGTGTACCTGTAGTAATGTGCTCCTCTCCTGGTGTGTGTGAGGACGTTCAGCAGTTACAACAGCTGCAGCAGCAGAACCTGACCATGCCCCAGTTTGTCCTGGTTCAGCCTGGCCACCACATCGCTACCCAGCTGCAGCCTGGCCAGTTCATCATCTCACAGTCACCACAGGGCCAGCAGAGTATGTACCACACACACCACACAGACACACACTCTGCACGCACGCACGCACGCACGCAGATACACCCACACGAACACGAACACAGGCACGCGCACATATACTCTCACCCTCCCTTTATGCCTCTTAAAAGTTCTCCATTATTCCCTCAACAGGTCTCCTGCAAGGCCAGAGTCTTCTAACTCAACTACCTCAAAGCCAAGCCAACCTCCTGCAGACTCATCCCAGCATCACGCTCTCCACACAGGTCAGACACTACAGATACAGCTGCCATGTTTCAAACCTTTCCAGTTTAAACCATGTTTAGTTTGTCTAACCCCATACGCACCCCATCTCCCGTCATGTAGCCAGCGACTCCAACCCGCACGATAGCAGCCACGCCCATCCAGCCTCTGGCCCACAGCCAGACCTCGCCCCCTAAACGCCTGGCCACGCCCAGTCTGGAGGAGCCCAGTGACCTGGAGGAGCTGGAACAGTTTGCCAAGACCTTCAAACAGAGACGCATCAAACTGGGCTTCACACAGGTGTGTGTGTGGTTGGGGTTGTCAGGGAGCAGTAGGAAGGTGGGTGTGTGTAGTTGGGGTTGTCTGGGAGCTGTAGGAAGGTGGGTGTGTGTGGTTGGGGTTGTCAGGGAGCTGTAGAAAGGTGTGTGTGTGGTTGGGGTTGTCAGGGAGCTGTAGGAAGGTGTGTGTGTGGTTGGGGTTGTCAGGGAGCTGTAGGAATGTGTGGTTGGGGTTGTCAGGGAGCTGTAGGAAGGTGTGTGTGTGTGTGTGTGTGTGTGTGTGTGTGTGTGTGTGTGTGTGTGTGTGTGTGTGTGTGTGTGTGTGTGTGTGTGTGTGTGTGGGGTTGTCAGGGCGCTGTGGGAAGAGGTGTGTGTGTTTGGGGTTGTCAGGGCGCTGTGGGAAGAGGTGTGTGTGTGGTTGGGGTTGGGGTTGTCAGGGCGCTGTGGGAAGAGGTGTGTGTGTTTGGGGTTGTCAGGGCGCTGTGGGAAGAGGTGTGTGGTTGGGGTTGGGGTTGTCAGGGCGCTGTGGGAAGAGGTGTGTGTGGTTGGGGTTGTCAGGGCGCTGTGGGAAGAGGTGTGTGTGTGGGGTTGGGGTTGTCAGGGCGCTGTGGGAAGAGGTGTGTGTGTGTGTGTGTGGTTGGGGTTGGGGTTGTCAGGGAGCTGTGGGAAGGTGTGTGGTTGGGGTTGTCAGGGAGCTGTAGGAGGGTGTGTGGTTGGGATTGTCAGGGAGCTGTAGGAAGAGGTGTGTGTGTTGTTGGGGTTGTCAGGGCGCTGTGGGAAGAGGTGTGTGTGTGTGTGTTTGTGTGTGGTTGGGGTTGTCAGGGAGCTGTAGGAAGGTGGGTGTGTGTGGTTGGGGTTGTCAGGTAGCTGTAGGAAGGTGTGTGTGTGTGGTTGGGGTTGTCAGGGAGCTGTAGGAAGGTGTGTGTGTGGTGTGTGGTTGGGGTTGTCAGGGAGCTGTAGGAATGTGTGGTTGGGGTTGTCAGGGAGCTGTAGGAAGGTGGGTGTGTGTGTGTGGTTGGGGTTGTCAGGGAGCTGTAGGAGTGTGTGGTTGGGGTTGTCAGGGAGCTGTAGGAATGTGTGGTTGGGGTTGTCAGGGAGCTGTAGGAAGGTGTGGTTGGGGTTGTCAGGGAGCTGTAGGAAGGTGTGGTTGGGGTTGTCAGGGAGCTGTAGGAAGGTGTGTGTGTGTGGTTGGGGTTGTCAGGGAGCTGTAGGAAGGTGTGTGTGTGTGGTTGGGGTTGTCAGGGAGCTGTAGGAAGGTGTGTGTGTGTGTGTGTCTGTGTGTGTGTGTGTGTGTGTGTGTGTGTGTCTGTGTGTCTGTGTGTGTGTGTGTGTGTGTGGGGTTGGGGTTGGGGTTGTGAGGGCGCTGTAGGAAGAGGTGTGTGTGTGGTTGGGGTTGTCAGGGAGCTGTAGGAAGGTGTGTGGTTGGGGTTGTCAGGGAGCTGTAGGAAGGTGCGTGGTTGGGGTTGTCAGGGAGCTGTAGGAAGGTGTGTGTGTGGTTGGGATTGTCAGGGAGCTGTAGGAAGAGGTGTGTGTGTTGTTGGGGTTGTCAGGTAGCTGTAGGAAGGTGTGTGTGTGTTGTTGGGGTTGTCAGGTAGCTGTAGGAAGCTGTGTGTGTGTGTGGTTGGGGTTGTCAGGGAGCTGTAGGAAGGTGTGTGTGTGTGTGGTTGGGGTTGTCAGGGAGCTGTAGGAAGGTGTGTGTGATTGGGGTTGTCAGGGAGCTGTAGGAAGGTGTGTGTGACTGGGGTTGTCAGGGAGCTGTAGGAAGGTGTGTGTGGTTGGGGTTGTCAGGGAGCTGTACGAAGGTGTGTGTGTGTGTGGTTGGGGTTGTCAGGGAGCTGTAGGAAGGAGTGTGTCTGGTTGGGGTGGTCAGGGAGCTGTAGGAAGGTGTGTGTGTGTGTGTGTGTGTGTGTGTGTGTGTGTGTGTGTGTGTGTGTGTGTGTGTGTGTGTGTGTGTGTGTGTGTGTGTGTGTGTGTGTGTGTGTGTGTGTGTGTGTGTGTGTGTGTGTGTGTGTGCGTGTGGTTGGGGTTGTCAGGGAGCTGTAGGAAGGTGTGTGCGTGTGGTTGGGGTTGTCAGGGAGCTGTAGGAAGGTGTGTGTGTGTGGTTGGGGTTGTCAGGGAGCTGTAGGAAGGTGTGTGTGTGGTTGGGGTTGTCAGGGAGCTGTAGGAAGGTGTGTGTGTGTGGTTGGGGTTGTCAGGGAGCTGTAGAAAGGTATGTGTAGTTGGGGTTGTCAGGGAGCTGTAGGAAGGTGTGTGTGGTTGGGGTTGTCAGGGAGCTGTAGGAAGGTGTGTGTGTGGTTGGGATTGTCAGGGAGCTGTTGGAAGTGTGTGTGTGTGTGTGGTTGGGATTGTCAGGGAGCTGTAGGAAGGAGTGTGTGTGGTTGGGATTGTCAGTGAGCTGTAGGAAGGAGTGTGTGTGGTTGGGATTGTCAGGGAGCTGTAGGAAGGTGTGGTTGGGGTTGTCAGGGAGCTGTAGGAAGGTTTGTATGATAACAGCAGAGCTGTCCCTTACCCTCTCTCTGTCTCCCCCAGGGAGATGTTGGCCTGGCTATGGGCAAGCTGTACGGTAACGACTTCAGCCAGACCACCATCTCCCGCTTCGAGGCCTTGAACCTGAGCTTTAAGAACATGTGCAAGCTGAAGCCACTGCTGGAGAAGTGGCTCAACGATGCAGGTTTGTCCCTGAGCTGACCGCCAGCCCTGTGTGTGTGTTGTATTGTGTACTGTATTGTGTACGTACATATACCTGGTCTTTACCTTTGTCCCTGTCCTTTGTCGCGGTGCTGTTTATGCAGACAATCTGTCGTCTGACCAGGCCCTGTCCAGCCCCAGCGCCCTGGGCTCCCCTGGCCTGGGTATGGAGGGGCTGAACCGCCGACGCAAGAAGAGGACCAGCATCGAGACCAATATCCGTTTGGCATTAGAAAAGAGATTTCTGGAAGTGAGTGACATTTCATATTCTAGATTATCTCTCAGGAACTGCCCCAATACTGAAAGGGAATCCCTGGGGTTTTGCCCTCTTCAAGCAGAACCAAAAACCTACCTCTGAGGAGATCACCATGATCGCCGACCAGCTCAACATGGAGAAGGAGGTGATCCGGGTGTGGTTCTGTAACCGCCGGCAGAAAGAGAAGAGGATCAACCCCCCTAGCGGTGGATATAGCAACACCGGGACAGGAAGCAGCCCCATCAAAACCATCTTCACCCCTACGATCCCCCTGGTATGGACAACACACACTGGCATGTACCACACATACACACGCAAAGTGTTTTTTCCTATTCCATGTTCAACCCCTCTCCTTCTCCTTTCCTGTTGCAGGTGGCCAGTACGGCCAGCCTTGTGACCAGTAACACACCGACCACACTGACTGTAAACCCAGTGATGCCTCTCAACAGCACCAGCGTGTCTGGCCTGACCTTCACAGGTGCACAGGGAAAGGGACAGGATGATATTTAGCAAGGAATCAAGCAATATTCTCTTCCCATTTCCCACCTTCTGGACCTCAAATACTAAACACCAGTCTCCCGTTCTGTCCCAGGCACGACCATAGGAGCGACCACAAACACGGCATCTGTCATCTCCACGGCACCCATGGTTACTGCGGTGACCAGCTCCCCATCGCTAAGCCCCTCCCCCACGGCCCCCCAGGCTACGGCGGCGGAGACCGGCGGAACCCAGGAGCACACGGTGGTCACGCAGGCACCGTCGTCCCTAGCGACCACTCTGGGGACGGGTCAGGTGATGGTGGCTGGACTAGGCCTGTCGGCCGCCCTGCAAGGCGCCGCCCAGTTACCCACCAGCGCTAGTTTCGCCGCCATGGCCGGGCTTAACCAAGGACTTATGGCGTCGTCGCAGTTCACTCCTGGGTGAGTAGGTTGGGGAGGGGATATCTGAGCACGGTCTGATCACAGAACATATCAAACTACAGGAAGGGCTGTCCTCATGCTCTATCTGGAATTCAGAATTATATCATGAAATATAATCTTTCAATAGGATTTGTGAATAGTCTAAATGTTTTGAATAATCATAGTATTAATAGTAGCATATGATCATCACAATCTCAGGGATTGAAGGAGGAATCAGAATGCTTTTTAATCTCTCCTGCTTTCTTACTCTGTGTGTCTCTGTGTAGGGGGGCCTTGCTGAGCTTGGCTCCAGGGGGGCTGGGAGGGGCTCTGAACCCCGCCATGTTGAGCAACAGCACCCTGGCCACCATCCAAGGTCTGTGGAGCGGCAAGTACACCTGTTTAATTACCTCATTTACATAGGCTGTTCTCATATTATACTGGATAAAAATATAAACGCAACATGTTGACTGCAATCAGTCAATTGAAATGAATGAATTAGGCCCTAGTATATGAATTTCATGCGACTGGGCAGGGGCACAGCCTGGGTGGGCCTGGGAGGGCATAGGCCTACTCACTTTCCACACAAAAGGGCTTTATTACAGACAGAAATAGTCCCCCGCCTCAGATGATCCCACAGGTGAAGAAGCTGTATGGAGGTCATGGGCTGGCGTGGTTACACGTGGTCTGCGGCTGTGAGGCCGGTTGGACGTACTGCCAAATTCTCTAAAACAACTTGGAGCCAACTTATGGTAGAGAAATTAACATTCAATTCTCTGGCAGAAACTCTGGGGACATTCCTGCAGTCAGCATGTCAATTGCACCCTCAACTTGAGACATCTGTGGCATCGTGTTGTGTGACAAAACTGCACATTTTAAAGTGGCCTTTTATTGTCCTCAACTGTGTAATGATCATGCTGTTTAATCAGTTTCTTGATATGCCACACCAGTCAGGTGGATGGATTATCTTGGCAAAGGAGACATGATAATGAATAGGGAGGTAAGAAAGAATGGAAAACATCTGGGATCTATTACAAGCTCATGAAACAGGGGCACAACACTTTATATGCTGTGTTTATACACATGTTCAGTGTAGTTTTATACTGTTTGTCCAACCTCAATTTCTCATTGCTCTGAACCTTCCACTTATACACCTGTAGAACAACGGAGGCTGCTGAGGGGAGAAGGGCTCATAATAATGGCCGGAACGGAGCAAGTGAAATGGCATCAAACACATGGAAACCGGGCCTCCCGGGTGGCACAGTGGTTAAGGGCGCTGTACTGCAGCGGCAGCTGTGCCTTCAGAGTCCCTGGGTTCGCGCCCAGGCTCTGTCGTAACCGGCCGCGACCGAGAGGTCCGTGATGCGACGCAGAATTGGCCTAGCGTCGTCCGGGTTAGGGAGGGCTCGGTAGGGATGTCCTTGTCTCATCGCGCACCAGCGACTCCTGTGGCGGGCCGGGCGCAGTGCGCGCTAACCAGCCGCACCTCCGACACATTGGTGCGGCTGGCTTCCGGGTTGGATGCGCGCTGTGTTAAGAAGCAGTACGGCTGGTTGGGTTGTGTATCGGAGGACGCATGACTTTCAACCTTCGTCTCTCCCGAGCCCGTACGGGAGTTGTAGCGATGAGACAAGATAGTAGCTACTACAACAATTGGACACCACGAAATTGGGGAGAAAAGGGGTCAAATAAAATAAAAACACAAAAAAAACACCTGGAAACCTGGAAACCATGTGTTTGATGTATTTGATACCATTCCACTGATTCCACTCCAGTCATTACCACCAGCTCGTTCTCCCCACCTGTATAACTAGTCTGTACCAGACACTGTCCTCCTGGTCTTCACCACACGTCACACCATTCTGTACAAGACGTAATGAGAACTCCCGCTAGCTACATTACCCTTCATATCCATCCACAGTTAGCTGTAACTCCTCCAACTGAGGATGTCTAGATATCTAGGTAAACCCCCTCTGTCCCTCCTCTCCTCCCCCTGCAGCTCTGGCATCAGGCGGTGCTCTCCCCATCACCTCGCTGGATGGGAGCGGTAACCTGCTGTTCGCCAACACCTCCGCCGGCAGCACCCCCAACCTGATGCAACCCCTCTTCCTGAACCCCCAGAACCTGTCCCTGCTCACCACCAACCCTGTCAACCTGGTGTCAGCCGGAGCTGCTGGGGGAGGGGCCCTGCAGGTCTCAGCTGACCACCAGGTCACCACGGCGACTGTACCAGTTCCCGCCTCCACCATCACCACTGCCTCCAGGGCCCAGTGAAGCTGGAGGCCTCAAACGGAACCCTATGCCCTATTTAGTGCACTACTCTTGGTTATATGTAGCGTACGATATGTCTGGCTCTGGCCATATTAGGGCACTATATGGGGGAATAGGGCTGTTGTTTGGGATTTGGCCTTAGACTAATGGCTCTACCCACCTGTTCCTCCTCTTCTCTCTGTCATTATTTAAATATTTTGCTGCCACCAAAAAGAAACCCTCTGTGAAGCGGGTTGGATTTATTTTATTTTAAATGTTGGTCTTCTTTCCATTCTCTCTTCCCTAGTACTCCAAAAATGATGTTTTTGGTCGTTGGATGCGTCAGGTCACACAGGAGGACTGGGGCGGCCATTTTCTGAGGCATGATCGTCTTGAACTCTATGGTTTGTGCTCCTTGTGTGACGCCTGACCAACGTCTTGGGAGAGTAAATAACAGAGAAGACCCACATTTTCTACTCTGTCACATTTTTCACAAGTAGAGATCTTTCTCTTCCCTGTTCAGAACTTATTCTGAAGTACTTCTAACCAAAAATGTGTGATTTTACTTTTACAATTTTTACTCTAACAAAAATGATTTTACTACTAAGTTCACAATCTACATCATCACTAAAAGGGGGTTTGTGCGTCTCCCCTGTCTAGGTTGAGTTTATAGTGTCGGAGGCGCTGTTGGAAAGGCCTCAACACGAATATCAAAGTTTTATTTTAGAAGCGTTCTCGTTTTAGTTTGTTTTCTCTTGTTTTTATGTGAGTGGACATTTTCAGAACTTTACATCTAACATTAAGTTTTAACTGCTATATATATATATAATTAGTTTTATCGTGGTTATAAGGCTTTAAAAATCTAGTAATAATAAGTGGCTGATATATAACGGTTATCGTTGCTTTAAGGAACAGGGTTAGCTGCGTGGGCTCTCTCTGGTCCTCTCGGTCTGGTAACACTGAGTTTGACATTTTGCAGTAGCCCAGTGGCCATGGAGCATTTGTAAATGGTAGTCTAGGTGCGGACCATAGACACTGACATAAGAAATGATCACGCTTAGAGCTTTAACCCGGGTTACATATGGACCCATGTCTGTGGGGTGGTGGTTGTGTGTTGTGGGGGGGTCAGGGTTCACAGTTCAGGGGTCAGGCAGTATAGGGGCTAAGTGGTTTTCTTGTGACCTTTACAGCTCAGGCAAATACAGACGCCTCAGTTAGCTGTATGATACATGGAGCTCTGTGACTGAGTGTTCTCTGACGGTCTCTGTATGGTTGCCATGCCAACTGGATGACGTTGGTGTGCGGTAGATGGGGACGTTGTGTATTTTTGCTGAGATATTTTTCATTTTTTTAATGCCACCAATGAACTGCAGTCTGCCTGTTTTGAAAGACTTAAACATTCTGTCATGTTTTTTAACATGTTTTATGGTCCTTTATTTCTGCAGTCTTTCGACTGGCTTACTTCAAATATACCAAAAATATTTGTTAAAACTAGTGCTGTTTATTGTCAGTGTAGCTTAGCCTAGTCCTAATATTTATGAGTACAAAATCTCTCTCTCTCTCTACACACAACAGGAGATGAAAATGCAATATGTTGATGATCACTTTCCAAAGACAAACGTATTTTTAAATTTGACTATGGCTGTCCCTGCTCAGCTTTAAAGTAGCAGGGCAAATAACCAAAAAGAAAGGAATGGGAAGACGGGAGGTCAGGTGTCTCCCTGAATAATGTTCATATATTTGAGGGGTGTTTAGGTTTGAATGGTAGCGGTTATATGATATCAATGGGTGCTTATCCTCTAGGCTCGGTCTCGTTTCTCTACATGTTTCCCCCATGATGATATGGCAGACTGTCCTGACCCTTTCTAGACTGGCATATCCGATGGGCAACAGTTTGGACTGTAGTCAGGCTTTCAATAGTCTGGTAAGGGCTGTCCATTTTGAGTTTTTCTACTAATCCTCAGCCATGAAATAAAAAGCTTGAACCAAAGTCGTTTTCTCACTAGCTGCTGTGCCTGTGTGAGCCAGCAAGTGCTGTTCACACGATCACTATAATACATAATACTACTACTGACAAGTTTTCTCCTCTTAAACCCACCTGTGTGCATCCCCCACCTCTAACCCGCTTCTAAGGAACAAGGATACTTTAGCTTTAATGACCAGCTGCTTTAACTTAGAATGGAGGCAAACGTTCTGCGTGTATTTTTTCTTCTAGCTTTGTGACCATATCCTGTTAGCAGGTCTCGATTTCCTGTGGTTGAAGCCTTCTCTTCTTCCCCTCAATGCCCAGGTAGCTTTACTATGGGGAGCTCATCCACTGGCAGCACCAGTAAAGACGTTTCGGACCAAGATCCTGACCTGTAACCAAGCAGCGTAGCCTCTGTGCTGCCCTTATCGAACTGCCCCTTTTCATAACAACAACAACAGCACACAGCAATAGTGTTGTTCTGTCGGCCCTAACATAACCGGATTAATGACTGCCTAGTTTGAAAGCAGAGAATTGGCTCCACGCTGTTCAGTTTTTGTGCTCCTTTTTCACCCGTGAATTACTTTGACTAAATACCTCAGCAGCACTTAGACATTAGGTTCTCTAAGAAATCTGACACCCGCTGAATATTATAGAATGTACAAGAACTGTATGGCTGAATTGTACAAGATGGCAAAAAAAGAGTCATCGTTATCTCAAACTAGGACAAACTACTACTGCTATTTTCTAGTACTACTACTTATGGGTATTTCCAGGTTTTAACAGTTTAACATTATTTTGTGATCCTTCTTGCCAAAGCAAAGCGAAAGCCTTTCTCTCTGCGGCTGGGTTGATGTCTCCATGCTGCTCACTTGGCTGGTGTTCTGTCTGAATGGCACTTGTCGTTCTATTTGTAGTCCTGTTTGTAGTCATTCACCAGTCGTGAAGTGCGGTAGCTAGGTGAACCAGTGTCCATTGGCACCATTGGAAGTTAATGAAATATTTATCTGCGGAACGACTAAAGGATAAGAGAAAAAAAGCTTTTTTTTTATCTCTTCTTAATTCTATACATATAAATATATATATACACAACATATGTAAGATATTCATATTTTATATTTGAACTAGTATGTTATCAAGACTGAATGTGGTGTTTTGTCATCCTTATATTCAAAAGACAAAAAAATGTTTTTTTATTAATCATAGCAATTTTGAAAAACTTTCAAGACCAAAAACTTAGACTGCGCCCCCTTGGTGCATGAATCACAGACACCTGTAGCCATCATGTGTGGGTGTGGTCTGTTGAGTGGGAGGGGCTTGCTCTGGTGCTCCTATTGGACAGTCTCCGTTTGTGCTGTTGCTAGGGAAACAGACTGAAGCGCCTAATCTTTCATTGTCTTTTTTGTCTGTGTGTTTGGTTTACTATGGACTTGATTTGCTGTGCTGTTTTTAACAATCGTTAGATTTTTTTTTTAAATTACGTATGCCTTTAATTGTTTTGTATAGCACGAGAGGGCAAGATCACTGGCTTCCTTAGTTTGACAAAATATGAAAATGATAATTTACGCCTTACCGTTATTTAGAAGACAAAAGCATTGTAGCATATGTTTGTGTGAGAGTAATCTAGTGAGAGAGGCTGCCTCCTCGCTATCTTTTGTGTTTAGCTAGCCTACTCAGTGCATAGTTCTTGGGCTTGTGCTGTTCTGGCACAGTTATGTTGCTACCTATGACTTTAGGGGTGACTCAGACAGGTGGCAATACCTGTAGGAAAAGCTTTACTATTAACTGAGCTCCAGCAGAGGGCGGGCGGGCGTGCGTGCGCGCGCGCGCGCGTGTGTGTGTGTGTGTGTGTGTGTGTGTGTGTGTGTGTGTGTGTGTGTGTGTGTGAAAGGAAGAGCTGACTGCAGACCACAACGGTGCATTTGTTCTCAGCTTACAGATAAAGTATATTGATAAGAGCATTCAAGGAAGATGGGAATGAGAATATGGAACAGTCAGTGTCAGTGATCCATTGCCTCTTTGTTGGTATGCGATGGTGCACCAGTGAATCCTCTGGTTTGCTATATTTAATTATAACCTGTTGTGATGGCTCAGTCAGTGGATCCTTCAAACATACAGGATCTTTGTGCGTTAGAGTGGATCCTCTTTGATAAAGTTTTGTGTTTGGTGCCGTTGTGGATCTGGGTGTCTCTCAGGTTTGTCTGATGCTCTAGAAGTGGTTCTGTGTTGATGCATGTGGCGCAGTGGTTCTGTGTGGTGGGTGTAAAGGTTTAGTAAAGGGAGAGGGCAGCGAGACACCAGGAAGTCTGGGGTAACTAGCTTGGTTAAGGGAGCTGCTGTATACCTCATTTTTAGCTCGAGACTGAGTGAAACTTACTTTAAATCTACTTTAGTAAAGAAAAATATTAAACTTAAGAAGAAAAAAAAACATAACACCAAAAACACATGGTCCTATCAGAGAAGCTCACAAATGTCTGTTTTAAGAGTACAGAGTGTCATGACAGCTGCTGCCACCGGGGGGAGACAGGACATACTCCAGCACTTAAGAATGTCTGCTTCTCTTTATTTTTTACAATAACAACATCATCATCGCTCACGCTAAACACACAGTGACCTCTCACACCTCCACCTCCTATTATAATGCTGAAAGTATACTCACATTTCACTTTTTAGTAGTATGTACTTGATTTATCCCAATCTTATTCTGTTTTCTATGATTTGACAATCCTGTCCTTTTTTATATTCTTATTTAGATTGTAAATGTAGATGTTGGTGTTTCTACTCACCTGGTGGTGCGCTGCCTCGCTGCACTCTCTTTCCTGTGGTAATGTTAACCAAAGACTTCCAAAGTGATTGTATATGGACTAGACCATCTCTCACCCCTCCGCCTCATCATCCCACGAGAAAAGACATGCAGCTGTGATCACACACGCTCTTCCCTGAGCACCTGTAATGTCGATACGCCTGTATGGCAGAGCTGTGTGTGCGTGCGCGCCACGGACACAACAGGCAGGGCCTGTGGGGGAGGATAGGTAGAGTTTCAAGGGGCAAAGTGAGGTTCTCTGATAGACAGAACAATTATCCAATCCCGTGATGGCTGGGTGATGTTTGTTAATACACATTGAGGGTGCATCCTGTGCATGCTGTAAAGGCTCAGGAGTCACTTTTTCTGTCCCTCTGTCTGTCCGTCTCTGAGACTGTTGCTAGGACACACCTTTTCCGTCTCAAAGACGGTCACAAAAAAATAGTTTCTGCTTCTTGGATACAGTGCGTCTGTCTGGCTCCCTATCTGTGTATTGTAGTTGCCAGGATACATTGTCTCTAGGATACAAATTCTCTGGTTCTTTCTCTCTGTCTCACCACTGTTTTCTTTCTTTCTCTGTGTCTCTCTCTTGCTTCTCTCTCCCGCTGTGACACTATGCATCATGGTCCTTCACTACACATGGCCTGTGTCTGATTGGCTAAGCTCTTTGGTCAATGGAGTCCCAGGGAAACGTTATATGATGCTTTATTCCAAGTGGGGGAGTTGTAGGATCTCACAAGCGCTATCCCAAAGCAAAAAATATCCAAATAATGTTTGACAAACGCAGATACCAAAGATAACTCTCTCTGTCCTGTCACACTCTCTCTCTCTCTCTCTCTCTCTCTCTCTTTCTCTTTCTCTTTCTCTTTCTCTTTCTCTTTCTCTCTCTCTCTCTCTCTCTTTCTCTCTCTCTCTTTCTCTCTCTCTCACCCTGCCTGCAGCTTGTGTATTAAGAGATAAACCCAGCACTGGCTTTAGCCCTAGCCCCAGTAATTCCAAAGCTTAGATGTATATTTTGGTATATTTCTGAGAAATCTAAATGGGAAAAAAAG
The DNA here is from genome assembly GCF_023373465.1 of Oncorhynchus keta. Taxonomy (NCBI): domain Eukaryota; kingdom Metazoa; phylum Chordata; class Actinopteri; order Salmoniformes; family Salmonidae; genus Oncorhynchus; species Oncorhynchus keta. The sequence continues at coordinate 12,281,544 of NC_068454.1, forward strand.
TCTGTTTTAAAACAACAATCTTGTCTGTTTGGTGTATCGATCTTTTTCTGTCACAGCATGGAACTAATTGCAGAATTGTCTTACTCTTGGTAGATTAAAGATATAGTATTTTTGTATGTTTTGGGGTGTGTAAAAAAATTCTGTGTGTGTGAATATATCAGTTAACATGGCCCAAGTGTCAATGGTTTCAAAAAGAAAACTAGCAGAGAAATACAATAAAAACAAAAGGTCAACTTGTAAATATCACTTCTGTTTGTGGATTTTTGAGAAATGCATTCTGTAAAATCATTGATAATTCTCCCTCTGTAAACCAAGCTTGGACTAAACTAAAGGAATGTGCCCCTTTATCTTCTGACTAGTTTTTCCTCAGAATACACCGTCTGCCACTCTAGAACTCTGGGAGCCATGCTGTCGTTGTGACGCGCGGTTCCACTGTTACACCATGGACTAGAACACTGCTCACTGTTGCCACGGGGACACATGCCTCATATCCAACTGAGAACCCCCCAGACATGGCGGTTGGCAGCATATAGAACTGAAAGATTGTGTAGAACATTAAGTATGTGAATCAGGATACATGGTAGATTTGATGCATTTGTCTGCTGTATTTTTGTTTTTTTATATGTATATAAAGATGAATCTTTTACTGTAACTGTACAGTTCTCTTTTGTTGTAAACGTCATTAAACCATTTTCCAGGTGTTTTAACATTGGAACGTTCCAGTCTTTTATTACGGTCATAATGTTGACATTACCACATACAGCCATAGATGGACTTAACAAATGACATGATAATACACATTGACAAGACATGTACACTTTTCTGCTGAGTTGTAATATGCAATAACAGGCCAGGGAGTTGAGCTCAGGGGTAGAAGACTGTTATGCACATAGAACTCGGGAAATAATCTAGAAGGTATTCTTCAGAGATTGGATCGGTGCAGGGCAGAGCTGCAAGTGGAGTCGACTGCTGCCTCCGTGCCCAGGGCTGACTGGGTCAGTGTGGAGGTAGTGGTGGGGCAGTGGTCTGGGTCTTTGCACTGAGACGCTGGGGGACTTGGGCCTTCTTGTTCTTTTTGAGAGCATGTGAGGAGAGAACCCACAGGAAGAAAGTGTAGGTAGGTTAATATTCTTCAGAGTTAATCTACAGACGGGTCACATTTCACATTTGAGTTGCCCTAGTTTTGTCTTCCTTTACTCATGTAAGTTTGATAGCAGCTTTATGACACCCTGATGACTATCCATACTCCAAGGAGTGGATATTTCATCTTTCCATCTCGCAAATGTATATAACCTATGCATACACTACCCTGATTATTTCAAACTTCTATGTCACACGTTGATACATAGTGGAGATGGACAGTTATTTCCTAAATGTCATGTTCCATGTGAGTGACCTGATGGACTCTTACCCTCCCCTTGGATATGATCACCTGGTAGTCATCATTACCATCATCTTTTATCTGGAGGGCCTAGGGGACAAAATACAAGTTCAATATTAAGAGCTTGTGGAAGTGGATGAATCTTTCCAAAACACTGGCTGCGTTCAGGGTCTCAGTGTTCTGCAACGTCTCAGCACGCTAATAAACTTGTGGTATAAAGAGAAGTCTTTACCTGGTATGTGTCGCTACTAGCTTCCTGTTTGCGCTTCTGAGACGGACAACCACAAACAAACACATTAGCAAGACTGCGGATCACAAATATCTGTACACGGAATTAGAACAAGGCCTCTCTCACACACCAGCCATAATAGTCCACTCACTCACACGTCTAGTAGCTGCAGACTGTTGGTCATCAGCATTAGCACCTGGCTGGAGTTCCTTAAAAAAAAAACATATATTCAGAATGTCAGTACCACATCGTGTCCATGATCACACACACACACACACACACACACTTGAAAGGTACTCACTTCATGGGTGGGGTCCTCTTTGGGTTCAGGTGAAGACTTACACCACTACAGACAAAGACAGATAGAGATGAGGGAGAGCGATAATGAGAGAGATAATGAGAGAGGGAAAAACAGACAGAGAGATTATGAGAGAGGGGAAACTAGAGACAGAAGAAATCACGACACTCTTCTATGTCCATGTACAGTATCTATAACATATCCTCTTACAGTATTTAATTGTAGGGGAACATGCCTCTGTAATTACCTGTGTACAAACTCACCTCCACTGTATACACTTGAATAACTAGTACCTGACCAGTGGTAGACAGTCTGTATTGTGACCCACCTTGGCTCTGACGAAGAGCAAGGTGGTGATGATGCAGTAGAAGAGCAAGATTCCATCCAGTATGTAGCAGATGGCTGGTTCAGTCATTGAAGCCTCTGCAGGCCACACAGAAAACCAAGAACCATTAAAACACAGACGAGCACAGAGTCAGTCATTCAAACACAAGACGAGTGCAGAGGAAGAAGGGAGTAAAATATATAATTCTAAACTAGGTGTTTCGAGCACTGAATGCTGATTGGCTAACAACTGTGGTATATCCGACTATATACTACGGGTATGACAAAACATTTATTTTTACTGCTATAATTACATTGGTAACCAGTTTATAACAGCAATAAGGCACCTCAGTGGATTGTGGTATATGGCCAATATACCACGGCTAAGGGCTGTATCCAAGCACTCTGTGTTGCATCGTGTGTAAGAACAGCCCTTAGCCTGTTGTAAATTGGCCATATATCACACCCCATCGTGCCTTATTGCTGAAATAAACACAGTCAGTAGAACAGGTGCATGGATAATGAACTCGTAGAACAGGTGCATGGATACTGAACTAGTAGAACAGGTGCATGGATACTGAACTAGTAGAACAGGTGCATGGATACTGAACTAGTAGAACAGGTGCATGGATAATGAACTAGTAGAACAGGTGCATGGATACTGAACTAGTAGAACAGGTGCATAGATACTGAACTAGTAGAACAGGTGCATGGATACTGAACTAGTAGAACAGGTGCATGGATACTGAACTAGTAGAACAGGTGCATGGATAATGAACTAGTAGAACAGGTGCATGGATACTGAACTAGTAGAACAGGTGCATAGATACTGAACTAGTAGAACAGGTGCATGGATACTGAACTAGTAGAACAGGTGCATGGATACTGAACTAGTAGAACAGGTGCATGGATAATGAACTAGTAGAACAGGTGCATGGATACTGAACTAGAAGAACAGGTGCATGGATACTGAACTAGTAGAACAGGTGCATGGATACTGAACTAGTAGAACAGATGCATGGATACTGAACTAGAAGAACAGGTGCATGGATACTGAACTAGTAGAACAGGTGCATGGATACTGAACTAGTAGAACAGGTGCATGGATACTGAACTAGAAGAACAGGTGCATGGATACTGAACTAGTAGAACAGGTGCATGGATACTGAACTAGTAGAACAGGTGCATGGATACTGAACTAGTAGAACAGGTGCATGGATACTGAACTAGTAGAACAGGTGCATGGATACTGAACTAGTAGAACAGGTGCATGGATACTGAACTAGTAGAACAGGTGCATGGATACTGAACTAGTAGAACAGGTGCATGGATACTGAACTAGTAGAACAGGTGCATGGATACTGAACTAGTAGAACAGGTGCATGGATACTGAACTAGTAGAACAGGTGCATGGATACTGAACTAGTAGAACAGGTGCATGGATAATGAACTAGTAGAACAGGTGCATGGATAATGAACTAGTAGAACAGGTGCATGGATACTGAACTAGTAGAACAGGTGCATGGATACTGAACTAGTATAACAGGTGCATGGATAATGAACTAGTAGAACAGGTGCATGGATACTGAACTAGTAGAACAGGTGCATGGATAATGAACTAGTAGAACAGGTGCATGGATAATGAACTAGTAGAACAGGTGCATGGATACTGAACTAGTAGAAAAGGTGCATGGTTAATGACCTAGAAGGGAGAATGGGGTAGTACTGAACGCAGGGCTATACCCTTACGCATGTGGGAATTTTAGTAGAGTACTCTAAAGTAAGAAACAGACACCCTGTCATCGCAAAGACAAAACGACCCTGTCGACAACTGTCTTCCTGTCAGCTCTCTCTCTCTATCTCTCTCCCCCTCTCTCCCTCTTTGTGGTTTGTGTCTGTGGAACTCAGTATGTAGTTCAGTGGTTTCTACAGAAGCTGTGTCGTGACAAATTGAGCCTTTGGTGGTGTAACTGCTTTTGGGGGGGGACATTTAGTTGTGCCCATCTGGTGATCATCTGCATCAAGGACAAATTCAGTATTGAGTCCACACACTGCTCAGGAGCAACGTTGTCTCAGAATAATCACTCACCACTTCCACTTCAGTTCTCATTCACCAACAGGTGTTACTGTCTCTCATCTGTCTCTCTGTCTTTCTGGTAACTTTGAAATTAACAAAGATTTCATGTTCTACACAGAGCAAAAATAGATGTGTAGAAACGTAGCCACTCAATAACCCACACGAACAGATAGCACAGAGCAATAGAGCTCCTGGAACCTTCTCTCTCTGCTGACCAGGGGAAGGACACTTTTCATACCAGGGCAGAGCGCCTCTGTATCACAGGAGGTTGGTGATGGGAGGACGGCTCATAATAATGGATGGAATGGAATGAATGGAATGGTATAAAACACTTGGAAACCATGGAAACTGTGGATTTGATGTGTTTGATACCATTCCATTCAGTAGTGGTGTGGGGTAAAATCACTGGGGAAGCTAAGCCAGAAAAAAGGTGTGAGGGAAAATTGTATTGTCTGAAGAGATAGCCTTGAATTGTACACAGCATCTCCTCTCACTTTATCTTGGTTCATGCCATTATAATCATTGGCCAGTAAGGAGAATTAAGTAAAACCACAAGTCCATAATTGATAATTTAGGAAAGGGACAATTTTAGGTAGCTGGCTAGCTACTGGAGGACAACAACACAACACGAGTTTCTGTTAGTGACGTATGCTCTTGATGCGATGTGATTGGAGTGAAGACAAACTGGATTCTCTTGCCCTCAATGATACGGGCGGCAACGATGTCATACTATTTTAGACCAGACAGCATCAGATAGATGGGCTACACATACAGAGACAGAGGGGCGCTGTTTTGCTCGCTCGGATGCTTTCTCTGGTGAGATACATTCAGCCTCTTGTGAATTGAAATACTTTTTTGGAGTAGCCTGGCTTCCCTTGGCATCCATGAACACACACCACTGATTCTATCTATTCCGTACCAGTCATTACTATGAGCCCGTCCTCCCAAATTAAGGTGCCTCCAGCCACCCGTGCTCTGGGTAGGAAACTAGGTGAAGGAGGTGACGGTGGGAGAGTAAATATCTAGCGCGTTGGACAGAAAATAATCCACTGTAGTACAGGAATCTTACTATCTGGCCACACTAAAAAGTACAGAAGTCAAAACTTCCTAACCAAACAGACACTTTAACAAACTTGCCCTAACCTTTCCCTAACCTTAACCTTGACACCAAATTCAGGTCAAACACCTCCGTTTTGATGGTATTGCCATTTCTGTCCATTCCACCATGGCTAGTACGTGACTCCCATGGTACAGCTGGATTGGTACTTACCTGCAGAAGACACAAGCTTCAGCATCACCACAACACCTATCTTCCATGGAGCAGTCATTCTCCCTTTTTTCCTCTCTTTCCCTCTGAGAAAACAAGTGATGATCTCTCTCTTTCTGTCCTGGGGTGAACGATGGCAGTGACTCTAGAGGGCTCTCTTGGTTAATCTCTTTCTAGCCCTCCCTCCCTCTCTCTTTCGCTCTCTCGCACACTCTCTATAGCTGATGACAGGAAGTGGCTGCACTGACACCAATATCTCTGTCCCTCTCTCTCTCTCTTTCCATCATTCTCTCCATCTCTCTAAGCATCTTCTTCCTTCCTAAACATATCTACTTGTCTTTGTCTTTCTCGGTTTTCCCTTCTCTTTATGTCAGTGTGTCAGTGGACTCGTCAATAGGCTTAATTAAGGTGAAGAAGGGGGTAAATAGCATGGGGACGAGAAAGCCTTTTAACATCCCTGTGTGAAATGCCCCCTGGCATCATCTGATGATGGAAGGTGGATTGCTACTGGTCTGAATGATGAGGGAAAATGCTCTTCAAATGTGACATGATGATAGTGAAGAGAGAGGGAGAGAGAGAGATGAAGTAGACCTGGGCATACACCTGCTTTCAAAACGAATAAGATGTTATTTGTTCTTTACTTTTTGTATATCGAGAAAACTGTATCATTGTTATTACAACGAGGCTACTTCCTCGACCAAAAATACCTAATACAGAATGTGCCACTGGTAATCTTCAGTGCAACATTGTATTCAACTGTACTGTAACTCCACAGCTGTTATCTTAATAATATACAGATATGTATATATACAGTTGAAGTCGGAAGTTTACATACACCTTAGCCAAATACAATTAAACTCAGTTTTTCACAATTCCTGACATTTAATCCTCGTAAAAATTCCCTGTCTTAGGTCAGTTAGGATCACCACTTAATTTTAAGTGAAATGTCACAATAATAGTAGAGAGAATGATTTATTTCAGCTTTGATTTCTTTCATCACATTCCCAGTGGGTCAGAAGTTTACATACACTCAATTAGTATTTGGTAGCATTGCCTTTAAATTGTTTAACTTGGGTCAAACGTTTTGGGTAGCCTTCCACAAGCATCCCACAATAAGTTGGGTGAATTTTGGCCCATTCCTCCTGACAGAGCTGGTGTAACTGAATCAGGTTTGTAGGCCTCCTTGCTCGCACACGCTTTTTCAGTTCTGCCCATTCATTTTCTTTGGAAGTATGCTTGGGGTCATTGTCCATTTGGAAGACAAATTTGCGACCAAGCTTTAATTTCCTGACTGATGTCTTGAGACGTTGCATCAATATATCCTGATAATTTTCCTCCCTCATGATGCAATCTATTTTGTGAAGTGCACCAGTCCCTCCTGCAGCAAAGCACCCCCACAACATGATGCTACCACCCCTTGTTTCAGGGTTGGGATGGTATTCTTCGGGTTGCAAGCCTCCCCCTTTTTCCTCCAAACATAACGATGGTCATTATGGCCAAACAGTTCTATTTTTGTTTCATCAGACCAGAGGACATTTCTCCAAAAAGTATGATCTTTGTCCCCGTGTGCAGTTGCAAACCATAGTCTGGCTTTTTTATGATGGTTTTGGAGCAGTGGCTTCTTCCTTGCTGAGTGGATATACAGTGGGGCAAAAAAGGTATTTAGTCAGCCACCAATTGTACAAGTTCTCCCACTTAAAAAGATGAGAGAGGCCTGTAATTTTCATCATAGGTACACTTCAACTATGACAGACAAAATGAGGGAAAAAAATCCAGAAAATCACATTGTAGGATTTTTAATGAATTTATTTGCAAATTATGGTGGAAAATAATTATTTGGTCACCTACAAGCAAGCATGATTTCTGGCTCTCACAGACCTGTAACTTCTTCTTTAAGAGGCTCATCTGTCCTCCACTCGTTACCTGTATTAATGGCACCTGTTTGAACTTGTTATCAGTATAAAAGACACCTGTCCACAACCTCAAACAGTCACACTCCAAACTCCACTATGGCCAAGACCAAAGAGCTGTCAAAGGACACCAGAAACAAAATTGTAGACCTGCACCAGGCTGGGATTCTGCAATAGGTAAGCAGCTTGGTTTGAAGAAATCAACTGTGGGAGCAATTATTAGGAAATGGAAGACATACAAGACCATTGATAATCTCCCTCGATCTGGGGCTCCACGCAAGATCTCACCCAGTGGGGTCACAATGATCACAAGAACGGTGAGCAAAAATCCCAGAACCACACGGGGGGACCTAGTGAATGATCTGCAGAGAGCTGGGACCAAAGTAACAAAGCCTACCATCAGTAACACACTACACCGCCAGGGACTCAAATCCTGCAGTGCCAGATGTGTCCCCCTGCTTAAGCCAGTACATGTCCAGGCCCGTCTGAAGTTTGCTAGAGAGCATTTGGATGATCCAGAAGAAGATTGGGAGAATGTCATATGATCAGATGAAACCAAAATATAACTTTTTGGTAAAAAATCAACTCGTCGTGTCTGGAGGACAAAGAATACTGAGTTGCATCCAAAGAACACCATACCTACTGTGAAGCATGGGGGTGGCATCATCATGCTTTGGGGCTGTTTTTCTGCAAAGGGACCAGGACAAATGATCCGTGTAAAGGAAAGAATGAATGGGGCCATGTATCGTGAGATTTTGAGTGAAAACCTCCTTCCATCAGCAAGGGCATTGAAGATGAAACGTGGCTGGGTCTTTCAGCATGACAATGATCCCAAACACACCGCCCGGGCAACGAAGGAGTGGTTTCGTAAGAAGCAGTTCAAGGTCCTGGAGTGGCCTAGCTAGTCTCCAGATCTCAACCCCATAGAAAATCTTTGGAGGGAGTTGAAAGTCCGTGTTGCCCAGCAACAGCCCCAAATCATCACTGCTCTAGAGGAGATCTGCATGGAGGAATGGGCCAAAATACCAGCAACAGTGTGTGAAAACCTTGTGAAGAATTACAGAAAACGTTTGACCTCTGTCATTGCCAACAAAGGGTATATAATAAAGTATTGAGATAAACTTTTGTTATTGACCAAATACTTATTTTCCACCATAATTTGCAAAAAAATCATTAAAAATCCTACAATGTGATTTTCTGGATGTTTTTTTCTAATTTTGTCTGGAATAGTTGAAGTGTACCTATGGTGAAAATTACAGGCCTCTCTCATCTTTTTAAGTGAGAGAACATGAACAATTAGTGGCTGACTAAATACTTATTTACCCCACTGTAGATACTTTTGTACCTGTTTCCTCCAGCATCTTCACAAGGTCCTTTGCTGTTGTTCTGGGATTGATTAGCACTTTTCTTATCAAAGTACGTTCATCTCTAGGAGACAGAGCGCGTCTCCTTCCTCAGCGGTATAACGGCTGCGTGGTCCCATGGTGTTTATACTTGCGTACTATTGTTTGTACAGATGAACATGGTACCTTCAGGCATTTGGAAATGTCTCCCAAGGATGAACCAGACTTGTGGAGGTCTCCAAATTTTTTCTACGGTCTTGGCTGATTTCTTTTGATTTTCCCATGAGGTCAAGAAAAAAGGCACTGAGTTTGAAGGTAGGCCTTGAAATACATCCACAGGTACACCTCCAATTGACTCAAATTATGTAAATTAGCCTATCAGAAGCTTCTAAATTCATGACAAAATTTTCTGGAATTTTCCAAGCTGTTTAAATGCACAGTCAACATCAACTTTTGACCCACTGGAATTGTGATGCAGTGAATTATAAGTGAAATAATCTGTCTGTAAAAAATTGTTGGAAGAATTACTTGTGTCATGCACAAAATCCTAACCGACTTGCCAAAACTATAGTTTGTTAGCAAGAAATGTGTGGAGTGGTTGAAGAACAAGTTTTCATTACTCCAACCTAAGTACGTAAACTTCCGACATAAACTGTAAATAAATATAGCACAATGACTCAAAGTCTATATAAATATATATAGTAGATACCATAGACTTAAATAGATATAGTAGATACCATAGACTTCGAGTCATTGTGCTGACGCTAGTAAGCATTGGTTCACATTGTTTACCTCTGACTTCCTTCATACTGGATGCAGAGAATCAGTAGATAAAGGGCTTCATCTGACTCTGGGTCAGTAGATAAAGGGCTGATCCTGAAGTGTCCCTTTAAGACACATGTATTGACTGTTTTTACAGACTTCTTATTTGAAGAATGTAGAATGATCATAATGTACTGCTCGAACTCCCAATAAAAAAAACGGTAAATTATTAGTGAATTTACATGTATGAATATGAAATTATCCCATTAGCACAATTACATGTTGGACGTAAAATTGTTTTTCTTTATCCTTTAACCCAGCAGCACATTCTCCCATAATAAACAAAAGTCACCAATAATATTTATCAAAAATAAACGTACAAATATCTTTCCATAATCTCTTTACATGTAGGAAATGTTAAAATCAATGCAAAACTGTTTCTGGATGCTCATCACAAAAAGTACAGTTAAGCAATAAGTCACAAGGGGGTGTGGTATATACCACGGCTAAGGGATGTTCTTATCCAGTGCCTGGATACATACAGCCCTTAGCCGTGGTATATTGGCCATATAACACAAACCCCCGAGGTGCCCTATTTCTATTATAAATTGGTTACCAACGTAATTAAAGCAGTAAAAATAAATATTTTGCCATACCCGTGGTATACGGTATGGCTGTCAGCCAATCGGTATTCAGTGCTCGAACCACCCAGTTCATAATGAATGTTAATATGCTGTTATCTGGAGCCCCACAGCTGTTCAACGTCAATGAATCCCCACTCATGTGATCATTCTGGGCGGTACTTAAACTCTTGATCACATGACCGTTGTCGCTTCTTCCTGGTGCAGGAATCATCGGTGGTATGTGACGATCCAGACACTCAACGAAGACCAATTTAATCAGCGCCAACTAAACCAAAAAAAAGAGAACAACACTGAAGGAAAAGGGCACATTTCTGAAGATTTGTTTCGCGAGGATTCTAGTTTGCGGCAGCAGAGAGCGCACAAGTCGTGAGTTTGCGTTGTTGCAAGTAAAGCTCGCTTACTGTCCTTCGTTCCTGTCGCTGGACCGTGTGCATGTTGTGATTCGCCCCTTGCCTTGACAAACAACTTAACAAAAATATGACACAACAACATAGCCGCAAGCAACCTTTGTCCATTGCATTCATCGCGCTTTTAGGTGAGTATGTTGATGCTGGATGGACGCAGTAAATACAACACCATACATATAGAAATGGTAGCTCATACACCATAATTCGGTATTCAACCTATTTTTACCTTGCATGATGGTTAAACACGGTTTTAGGTTTTCCAGTTGACTTGCATTTCTGCCTTAGATTATGTATTACAGGTCGATGCGAGACCAGACTGAGTTGTTTTTCTTGCTTAGTGGCTGGTTGACAGCTCGATCGGTAGGTCAAGAGGTGCAGGTGGGCTGTTGTGCAATGGGACCCTCACGTGATCTCAAAAGCGCTGTGCCTAGTGTTAAAAACAACAGGCTGTTTTTTTTCATTTATTGATGACATTGCACTAATTTGTTTTGTTTACTCGCTGCTTGTTTCTTGGCAAGTAACCTTTTTAGCTTTGGGATAAAAGCTGGTGGTCACGTACTGAGTAGCCCAAGGCTTAACCAAAGGCCAGCAGATGGTGCTATTGGGTCGTTTCATTTTACCGTTCGAAGGGAATCCATGCAGCTGGCTTATCCCTCATTGATGGGTTCATACATAAAACATTTTCCATCCAGGCTGCAAATGTGTTGATTTCCTCAACTTGATTTAATGTCAAAGGTGGGGGAAAAAAATGGAAGTATGCCTGCTTTCTTTATGGAACACCCTTTTCCACCACCATGTTAGATTAGCCGAAAGGATTTTCAAAGAGTGGGAAAAACCAGTCAATCCCCACCTGATTGGAAGCGAGTGCATCCAGCACACAGCATGAAACCAGAACATAAATGGTGACACACAATGATCCCACCCTCACCTCTGATTGGAGGACTTCAAACATTTTACACTGTACATTTTGTGTGTATAATTATTCCAACACATCAATTCCACTCTTCAGACTTCCACAGATCAACTAATCTTTCCCTTTTAAACATAATTATACCATGTCCTCACCCAATACAGCCCTCCATTCTCCTATGGTGTCTCACGAGGGACTTTGAACCTCCCCATCTGCAACACTTCTGCTGAAATTGCCTCCGAAGATAAACATTTTACCCGAGAGCACAATGATATTTCCTATTGACTGCCTGTGGTCCTTCAACTCCCCCAGTAATACAACTTGCAGGTGTAACTGACTCTGATAATATGGCATAATAACCATTCTTGGACCTGACTCCAAAAACAAGCCACCGATGGACAGTACTAGAAGGGATCCTCTATTGATTGTTGCCTTAGGGTGAAGTCTGCACCAGTCTGACCTGAATACCCCGTAAACTGAGCCTTCTTTTTGTAATGAGAATTTTAAATAAAAGCTTAAATTGAAAAGAATGAATTGATACGTCAATTGTTTAGTATATCAATCTGCTGTTAGCAGAGTTGCCAACAACCGGATGCATCCGGTTTTCAGGAATACAGCTAATTCAACTTGGCTACCTTTTCTGATGATAAACCATCTGTGGGAACTCGCTCAGGTGTTTAGTTTACACTTTCTACGTTCGGTTACCCTTGGTCTGAACACTGTATGCAATGTCAGGAAGTAGTATTAGCCACCATAGCATAGTGGTGGAAAATGGTGTTTCATAAGAAAGTATGCATATCCCCCACCCCACCTTCTTGCCATTAAGTCAAGTTAAGGAGGAAATAGATGCCTTTGCAGCCTGAATGGAGAAAGTTTTATGCACAAACCGGTCCACAGCATTTTGCTACACCCGCAATAACATCTGCTATGTATGTGACCAAAAACATTTGATTTGAAGGGATACGAGTGTATAGCCAGTTGCATGGATTCCCTTTGGATGTTCAGATGAAATGAGTCCATAGCACCATCTGCTGGCCTTTGGGCTAGGCCAAGGCAAGCTATTAGATATCGATCACATTTGCACAGCATGTCTTTGTGATATTCTCCTTGTAGGACAAACTGGGCCTAAATGTCAAGATATCAGGGAGTTGAACAGATGAGCGAGCAGAAGGCGTAAACATATGGATGATGCAGGGGAACTGAGTGTGACAAACCCTGAATATTTGACATTTCAGGTTTCCTCATATTCATACCATTTGATTTGGAACCAAGGTGTATATGTCACACGCGCCAAATACTACGAGTGTGGACTTTATCGTGAAATGCTTGCTTACGAGCCCTTCCCAACAATGTAAAGTTAATATATTTGTTTAACACAAGAAATAAAATACACAAGAATGGCGCTATATACAGGGAGTACTAGATTTCTGTGCAGTGGTATGAGGTAGATATGTATATGAAGGCATGGTAAGGTAAAATAAAGAGTATAATAGTGTTTGTCGGTATGGATCTTTTGACGCGTGTGTGGTCCTCTGTAGCTCATTTTGTAGAGAATGGCGTTTTGCGACGCCAAGGTAGTGGGTTCGATTCCCGGAAGTACCCATCCATAAAATGTATGCACGCATGCCTGCAAGTAGTCCGTCATTGTAAATAAGAATTTGTTCTTAACTGACTTGCCTAGTTAAATATAGATGTGTGTATTTTATTTTTTTGTAGTGTTGCTTTGGATAAAAGCGTCTGCTAAATGGCATTTATTATAATATTGTGTGAGCTTGCATAGAGCCAGTGCAAAAAAGGGTCAGTCTAGGTTGCCATTTTTAATGAACTATTTAGCAGTCTTATGGCTTGGGGATGGAAGCTGTCTCTGAGCCTGTTGGTCTGAGAGCTGATGCTCCGGTACCGTTTGCCAGACAGTAGCAAAGTGAAGTCTTTGGCTTAGGTGGCTGGAGTCTGGTCAATTTTTCGGGCCTTCCTCTGACACCCCCTGATATAGAGGTCCTGGATGGCAGGGAGCTCGACCTCTAGTGATGTACTTGGCTGTCCGCACCACCCTCTGCAGCATTATGCAGTTGAGGGCGGTGCATTCACCATACCAAGCGGTGATGAAGCCAGTCAAGATGCTCTCGATGGTGCAACTGTAACTTTTTGAGGATCCGAGGGCTCATAACAAATCTTGTCAGCCTCCTTAGAGGGAAAAGAAGCCGTCATGCTCTCTTTACGACTGTCCGGGTGTGTAATATATAATATAATAATATATGCCATTTAGCTGACGCTTTTATCCAAAGCGACTTACAGTCATGTGTGCATACATTCTATGTATGGGTGGTCCCGGGAATCGAACCCACTACCCTGGCGTTACAAGCGCCATGCTCTACCAACTGAGCCACAGAAGGACCACCATGGGGCTGTGTGGAGCATGCTAAGTCCTTAGTGATGTGGATGCCAAGGAAGCTCTCGCCCCGCTCCACTACAGCTCAGCTCCACTACAGCCCCATGGATGGGCGTGCTGTCCCCTCTTTCACCTGTAGTCCACGATCGGGGAGAGGGTTGTTGTCCTGGCACCAAACTGCCAAGTGTCTGACCTCCTTGTAGGCTCTCTCATTGCTGTCGTTGATCAGGCCTACCACCGTTGTTTCGTCAAAGCAAGGCAGTCACTAGTATTTTTAATCTGCACAGGCCGGTAAGACAGACATCAGCTGAAGACTATGTAATTGACACGTGAGACTAGTATTGTAGAAATGAGCAGACCTGCTTCTTCATTCTAATGGTTCTTTTGTGGTGTGACCCACTAAAGCTTTTGGAATGTGTGGACAGCCACATCAATGGAATCAGCAGGTTTTGTTGTTGGCACAACCCAGTCTGCCACCACATAAAAGGATTTGGCCATAACATTACTCCAAAGTTACTGACCTACAGTGGTTGCATCGCTATAGTCTCAAATGGCTCCTCAGCTCTTCTCCTTCATCTGCACTTATCTAATCTCTTATCTACCCCACATGATGGGTGAAGGCAACAGTATGGTGGTGAATGCGTACAGAGGTTGCTTGTCAACTTCTTTCACGTCTGTGCAGATCCAGGAAAGGAGGAGAGGAGACCTCTTAAACTATTGAGAAGACTTTTACCAGCCTCCAGCTAAGGATCGAACAGTGCTGTGTCTGTGTCTATCCATCTGTGGTTGTCTTGTTACGTCACTACAGCGGTCACGTTGCATCAGAGCTTTGCTGCCACTGACGCCCCGCCCACGGCTGCCCCTCAAACCACGGCTCCGCCTCCTGCACCCCCGGCCCGGCCCGAGAGAGGCAACTACATTGTAACCAACGGCAATGGGACTGCCTGTCTGATGGCCCGCATGGGACTGCAGCTCAATGTCAGCTTCAGCTCTGCCTCTCTCAATAAGGTACAGACTTGCACATACTTTGAAGCCCAGCACCTCTCAGACACAGTCTTGTTTTACTAAACTTGTGGGGGACACGCAATTAATTCCCATTCAAAATCCTATTATTCTTAACCTCTAAACTGAACCTTTTAACCCTAAACCCCCTAGGAATAGCATTTTTTTCCTTTGTGGACCAGGAAAATGTCCCCAGTTGGTCAAATGTTTGTTAACTATTTTTGTGGAGACTTCTGGTCCCTACAATTATAGTTAAACATGTCCACACACTGCCCTGTGTCTTGTTGTCCTGTGTGTGCGCAGACTGTGCTAGAGGTGGTGAACCTGCAGCCCAACCTGACTAAGAGCTCAGGGTCATGTGACTTGGACAGCGCCACCCTACTGCTGAATGCTGATGAGAATGCAACCAGCCTCACCCTCGTCTTCTCCCTGGTCAGAACTCTTGTTTGACATTTTTTGTTTCTCTTTACTGTTCTGTGTCTGCCACTTACTGCTCTCTCTTGCTCTGTATCTTCATTTCTTCTTGCATCCATTAATACATGCAGTAAGGTTTTCTGTATCAGTAGTAGAAGGCTTTTGGCACTAACACCTGACTGCCACAAGATGGAGCCTCATGAACAAGCTGAGGACAGGCACTCGTGAACTATTGTTTCAGTCCTGTGTGTGGCGTAGATACTGTGTGGCGTCACTGGTTCTCTTGTGTCTGCAGAATGCCACGTCCAGTAAGTATCACCTCAGTGGAGTGACCCTGTTGGCAGCCTGGCCGGACATGCGTGGTGAGTCTGGATCCAACAATCACCTGATCTAGTGAATAGTACATGCATATAATGAATCTGTCTATCCTCATACAACTCCAATCTGCAGTGTTGAAACCCCTCTATAATCCTCCTTTGCCACACTCTTCCATGTCTCTTTCCATCCTTTCTATTTCCTGTTTCACATCCCAACCATTACCCCCCGAGCTGACAAGGTAAAAAAAAAAACTGGATGTCAATTTAAGGCAGCCCCCCGCACCTCTGATTCATAGGGGCTGGGTTAAATGTGGAATACATTTCAGTTGAATGCATTCAGTTGTACAACTGACTAGTTATCCCCCTTCCCTTTCCCTCGATCTTCCCTTTCTTACCCCACCCATAACCTCTCTCCCTCCTTCCCACCATTATCTCTCTCTCCCTGTTGTCCCTCCAGTGCCCTTCTCAGCCAGTAACCGTAGTCTGGACTACCTGCGTGGTACCCTGGGGCGTAGTTACATGTGTCGTGAGGAGCAGACTCTGGCTGTGACTCTCAACTTCTCTCTCAACACCTTCCAGCTGCAGGTGCAGCCCTTCGGCCTCAAAGGGGACCAGTTTGGAGCAGGTACTGTGGGTTACCACTTCATGTGGTACTATTTCAGTATGGGACTGTGGGTTACTATTTCAGTATGGGACTGTGGGTTACCATTCAATGTTTCAGGAGGGGATTGTTATCAACATTTCTGAGATTGGAATAATACATTCTGGTTTATCATTCCATCACTTTTTATTTAATGATTTCTTGTTTTTCTCCACTTTCCCTCGCCTGCTCTTCGTTGTCTATAATTCCCGCTCTCTCACGGTCTCTCTCTCTTCCTCTCCAGCGGAGGAGTGTCAGCTGGATGAGGATGACATGTGGATCCCCATCATCGTGGGCGCTGCACTGGCTGGCCTGGTCCTCGTCGTTCTCGTGGCCTACCTCATCGGCAGGAAGAGGAGCCACGCTGGCTATCAGACCATCTAAAATCACTTCCTATCAACTGACCCCCCAAGAGCCAGAGAGTGCAAGCCCGCCCCATCTCACCCTCCAGCTACTAACCACCTGGATTGACTGAACCTCACTGCGACCCTTAAACTGAACTTTCCCCAATTCAGTTGGACTCATCTTAGAATCTTGCTGCCCCATCCTCCCCTCTGAACTCTCACTAGCCCCACGTTGGGTATCCATGGGGTTGATATGCGCTTTCAGGACTGAACTGCTCCTTTGTATGAAAACAACAAAAAAAGTAGGAATCTGCTGAGATTTGTATTTACATAACGAAACACTCTTGACAGAGCTTTTCATGGATCCACCTATACTCGAGACCTGATCCAGAATTCGAAATAATGTCACGGGTTGAATCTGAACTGATTATCACGGGTAGGCCTACATGTAACTTTAATTTACTTGTCCGGAAGAGCCCGTACAGATCCAAACGCGACTGCTACAGTAGAGAGAAATGTAGTAATTTATGCTGCTGCTCTTTATGCTGCTGCCACGAGAGTGGCGTTTGTTGTTGGCCAGTCATAAGTTAACAAAGCTACAATAGGCTAGTCATAGACCCTTCCTGTGTGGCAAAAGTTAGGGTATATATAATTACAAGTTAAAGGAGAGGGATGGGCTACAACGACAATAGTCTGGAGTTGTAAGTGTAGGATGAAAAAGCGTAAGCACTGCAGCCTCAGTTAGCCTAGCTCGCTAATATCAGCTAGCTTAATTAGCTTCTCCCGGTTTGATACAGTCAAGCCCGGTACTACGTAATCATATTTAATAAATAATTTAGCCTATGGCAGCTATTGGTTGGTTGCTGTCATCTCTCCCTCATTCGCTCACAGTACTGCCCCTCCCCCACCTACTGGAGCGGCACCTCCCTCACATGTTTTATCGGCTTTAAAAAAAGTGTTTTCTGTTGCTTCCCTCACTCGGATCGGACCGGGGCTGGATCTGACCAGGTCTATACGGAACGGGTCTAGCTGTCTCTGGGTTCGTTCGGGAATGCGTCTCTGACTAAATTCAAAAATTGTATTTATACATATCGGGTTCGAGTAGGGAAAGCCCAGGTCCATTTTGGAACAGGTCCAGCTTTTTGGACCCACGAAGACCTCTACTTGAGAGACACCATCACTCAACATGGTGGGGGGTGGGGTGGAGTTCTCATATAACCATATGCTGAATAATAATCCACACTCTGCTATTTGTAGCCTAGGGTTTCATATCATGCTTACATTTACTGGTGTTTAATAACAGGATTTCTGAGGGATTGTTTGTGTACAACCATTGCTGCTGCCGTTTAATGGCTACTTCTCTGTTTTGGTTGGTGGCCATTTTGTCAGTCACAACATAATAGGAGGCCGTTGTTACTCCTGTGTAAAGGGAATATTATGACTGTTGCTGGTTGGTGGCCATTTTGTCAGTCACAACATAATAGGAGGCCGTTGTTACTCCTGTGTAAAGGGAATATTATGACTGTTGCTGGTTGGTGGCCATTTTGTCAGTCACAACATAATAGGAGGCCGTTGTTACTCCTGTGTAAAGGGAATATTATGACTGTTGCTGGTTGGTGGCCATTTTGTCAGTCACAACATAATAGGAGGCCGTTGTTACTCCTGTGTAAAGGGAATATTATGACTGTTGCTGGTTGGTGGCCATTTTGTCAGTCACAACATAATAGGAGGCCGTTGTTACTCCTGTGTAAAGGGAATATTATGACTGTCGCTGGTTGTTCCAACCAAACTTGTTGCTTAAGGTTTTCAACATCATTAAACAATGAATTTTAATTCTGAATATAATATGGAGTTGATTCAAGTCTCCCCTAACCCGGGTTTGAGGGTCAGATATTTTTGCATCCACCTAATGGGTAAGGCTATGATTTGGGGCTGGGAAATCTGATCCTAGATCTGTGGTTAGGGGCTAAGCTAGGTACCAGCGGCAGTTTTCAAAATGGTGGTGTTTCTTAATCCATTTCTTAGGGGTCCCCTAGTTGGACATTTTTTTTTTGTGCACCTTCTTGGGTTCCTCTTGGACTGGGTTGAGGAACAAGGGTAAAGGTCATTTGATGGTGAAGCAGTTGAGGTCTGCATACCACTGTTTATAGGTAAATGTATTAAACGGTGCTTCATGGTCAATCCGACATCTGCATTGGCTGTGCAGCATTTACGCTGATACGGCCTCTGCAGAAGTCAGGACATTCATATTGGTTGTGCTTCCTGAAGCAAAGCAGAGCTGTTAAGGAAGTGACTCTATACGGAGTCCTCCCCATTATAACAACATTTTGAGAGGCATGTGCTTGATTTGGCCTCTGCATGCCTCGAGGCTCCGCAATTGGTTCACACCCTCCATACGAAGCCTCTGATCACATTTGCTGACGAAGCATAAATTGGCTTTAAGACGGGGTGATTATTATTATTTTTCTGGGGGGGGGATGTACTGATGGTACATCCAGTGATACACTAAGGGGAGGGTTGTTACAGTTGAATTTTATGGTGCTTACAAATGGCTGAACACTAACTGAAATGCACCTGTGTAACTTGGGACACTTTTTAGTGAATAGTCACATTTATTAGGTGGTTTTCTCAAATTATAATTCCAGATATTATAGTTTAAATTGTTCTATTGGAGTTACTGCCAAAATAACAGCAACATTTTAGGGAGGACGTTTCTCCACCCCAAAATAATGTTAAGCCAAATGGAATATGTGCCTCCCCACTTACAAGAAGGATGGGATCTATGCTAAGGTTCTAGAGTTACACACACTCTTAATCTGTCTCAAATGACACCCTATTCCCCATGTAGTGCATATCTTAGTTGGGTGTCATTAGAGTCATAGCCTTTTGTCTCTTCACAGCATTACCATAGAACAATGAGCAATATTTCATCAGATGTATACATGGCTGTGGTCTATCCTGGTTTAGTTATAAAGATCTTTGGTGTCGTTCTGAGATCTTGCCTGTTGAAAGATCAGAGGATGCATTATTTGGAGTAATGAAACTGCATTTTTGTTCCACCCCTCTTCTAGAAGTGTTAACATCCATAGGTAGTGATTGAATATGGCTTTAAGAATGTTTTTAATTGTTTTCTTAAGTGTAGTGGTCAATAAAATAAAATAAGCTGAAGAAATGAGGTGTGTTGTCTTAATTTGTCGGTCTGGCGTTTGCCAACACCTTTCGCTCTATTCTAGAGTACTTGTATTTGGGAACCGATCGCAATGCTTGGAGAACAAAGCAGGGCTGTAATTATAATGTAGATTGGGGGGGGTCACATTTCTAAGGTCTTTGAAATCCAAGTTAACAAACATCACCGACCATTTCGAATCCCACTGTACCTTCTCCGCTGTGCAATCTGGTTTCCGAGCTGGTCATGGGTGCACCTCAGCCACGCTCAAGGTCCTAAATGAAAAAAAAAACTAATCGATAAGCGACAATACTGTGCATCCGTATTCATCGACCTGGCCAAGGCTTTCGACTCTGTCAGTCACCACATTCTTATCGGCAGACTCGACAGCCTTGGTTTCTCAAATGACTGCCTCGCGTGGTTCACCAACTACTTATCTGACAGTTGTGTGTCAAATCGGAGGCCTGTTGTCCGGACCTCTGTCAGTCTCTATGGGGGTGCCACAGGATTCAATTCTCGGGCTGACTCTCTTCCCTGTATACATCAATGTTGTCGTTCTTACTGCTGGTGATTCTCTGATCCACCTCTATGCAGACGACACCATTCTGTATACTTCTGGTCCTTCTTTGGACACTGCTAACTAACCTCCAGATGAACATCAATGCCATAACTCTCCTTCTGTAGCCTCCAACTGCTCTTAAATGCAAGTATAACTAAATGCATGCTCTTCAACCTATCGCTGCCCGCACGTCCAGCATCAATACTCTGGACGGTTCTGACCTAGAATATGTGGACAACTACAAATACCTAGGTGTCTGGTTGGACTGTGAACTCCCCTTCCAGGCCCACATTAAGCATCTCCAATCCAAAATTAAATCTAGAATCGGCTTCCTATATCGCAAAAGTAGCATCCTTCACTCATGCTGCCGATCATACCCTCGTAAAACTGACTATCCTACTGATCTTCGATGCCATTTACGAAATAGCCTCCAACACTCTACTCAGCAAATTGGATGCAGTCTATCACAGTGTCATCCTTTTTGTCACCAAAGCCCCATATACTACCAACCACTGTGACCTGTACACTCTCGTTGGCTGGCCCTCATTTCATACTTGTCGCCAAAACCACTGGCAGGTCACCCACCCACTCCAGGTCATCTACAAGTCTTTGCTAGGTAAAGCCCCGCCTTATCTCAGTTCACTGGTCAACATAGCAGGACCCACCCGCAGCACGCGCTCCAGCAGGTATATTTCACTGGTCACCCCCAAAGCCAATTTTAAGCACCAGCTGGGCAATGCAGAGCTGACCACCTGGCTGAAAGGTCACTTTGATTTCACCAGTCCCCAAAGGCAAAACAACATTTAGAAGCTGGTGGGGAATATAATCGTCAAAGAAATTTTGTGGGAAATGCCAGTGGTCCAGTTCGCACTTATCATTGATGGGACACAGGATATATCAGGAGTCCATATGTTTGATGGTACCCAGGATATATCAGGAGTTGATCAGGAGTCAATATGTTTGATGGTACCAAGGATATATCAGGAATCAATATGTTTGATGGTACCCAGGATATATCAGGAGTTGATCAGGAGTCAATATGTTTGATGGTACCAAGGATATATCAGGAATCAATATGTTTGATGGTACCCAGGATATATCAGGAGTTGATCAGGAGTCAATATGTTTGATGGTACCAAGGATATATCAGGAATCAATATGTTTGATGGTACACAGGATATATCAGGAGTTGATCAGGAATCAATATGTTTGATGGTACACAGGATATATCAGGAATCAATATGTTTGATGGTACACAGGATATATCAGGAGTTGATCAGGAGTCAATATGTTTGATGGTACACAGGATATATCAGGAGTCAATATGTTTGTTGGTACCCAGGATATATCAGGAGTCAATATGTTTGATGGTACACAGGATATATCAGGAATCAATATGTTTGATGGTACACAGGATATATCAGGAGTCAATATGTTTGATGGTACCAAGGATATATCAGGAATCAATATGTTTGATGGTACACAGGATATATCAGGAATCAATATGTTTGATGGTACCAAGGATATATCAGGAATCAATATGTTTGATGGTACACAGGATATATCAGGAGTTGATCAGGACTCAATATGTTTGATGGTACCAAGGATATATCGGGAATCAATATGTTTGATGGTACCAAGGATATATCAGGAATCAATATGTTTGATGGTACCAAGGATATATCGGGAATCAATATGTTTGATGGTACACAGGATATATCAGGAGTTGATCAGGAGTCAATATGTTTGATGGTACACAGGATATATCAGGAGTTGATCAGGAATCAATATGTTTGATGGTACACAGGATATATCAGGAATCAATATGTTTGATGGTACAAAGGAGTTGATCAGGAGTCAATATGTTTGATGGTACACAGGAGTTGATCAGGAGTCAATATGTTTGATGGTACACAGGATATATCAGGAGTTGATCAGGAGTCAATATGTTTGATGGTACACAGGATATATCAGGAGTTGATCAGGACTCAATATGTTTTGGTACCCAGGATATATCAGGAGTTGATCAGGAGTCAATATGTTTGACTCTAGATGCAGATCTACAACCAATGGAACAATTCCTGGGACTCTACGACCTACGACGTGTCATCAACGGCAGGGCAAAATGTAGCCAAGATGGCATGTGATGTGATGATTCGTCTAGGCCTTCCTCTGTCCCAACTACGAGGACAAACCTATGACGGTGCCAAAAACATGGCTGGACGATTGCAGGGGGTGCAAGACATTTTAAGGAAAGAACAACTGCTGGCTATGTATTGTCACTGTGGTCCACACTTCATGAACTTAGTTACGCAGGCTGCCTGTGTAGCCTCTCCACTAGGAAGAGATTCAATGGGTCTGGTGCATGAATTGGGGGCTTCTTTAATCAATCTGGCAAGTTCAAGGTGATTTTCCAGGAAATCGCAAAATCAAAGCATTGTTTGACCTTGTTGAAACCTCTGTCCCACCAGGTGGACTGTTCGCACCCCTGCCATCCGCTCAGTTCTCAGCCAATAGGAGTCAGTGCTAACAGCCCTTGAAGAAATGGCATCATACAGCTCATCTGACACTTCAACTAAAGCTAATGGTCTTCATGGAACATTTCTTAAAGGGAACACTGTGCTCGGCCTTGTAATGGCTGAAGACCTGATGGGGGATTTGGAGTGTCTGAACACCTCCCTGCAGCTTAGGAAACAGACCGTTTCAGGCATGTTGGAGGCTGTGGACCACATCAAAACAATAATACATGACAAGCGAAAGGGGGAGCACTTTGATGTCTTGTTCACAAAAGCAACTGCTGTGGCAACAAAGTTGGACCTACAACCTATTCAGATGCTTCATATCCGCAAACCTACAAAGCGTTACACCGGTCAGGCTGCAGCCGATATCCATCCAGATGCCCAGTCTTTGTACAGAGCCCAATTCTACAACGCCTTGGACACAGTGAATACTCAATTCATAGAGAGGTTTGATCAGGCTGGATTTTACAAGCTGCAGCAGCTTGAACGTGGGCTGCTACGCTGAGACATGGACAAGGTGGTAGACCAGTATCCTGAATTGAATTCAAGACTACCGCAGGTGCAGCTGGCCATGTTTGGGGCTAATTACACATATCAAACGAGCTCAGATGTTGCTAGCATTATTGGGGAAATGGTGCCAGAGGGAAGTGGTCTCTTCAGTCAGTTGGAAGCTTTAGTAAGGCTTCTTTTGGTCATCCCTGCCTTCTCTGTAGAGGCTGAGAGGAGTTTTAGTGCCCTGAGGAGGCTGAAGACATGGCTTAGATCATCCATGAGTCAAACGAGGCTGAATAATGTGGCCATGTGTCACATGCACCAGGGGAAACTGGACAGACTGGACTTTGAAGAAATAGGCCAGTCTTTTATTGGTGTCAACGATAAGCACAAAAAGGCCTTTGGATCCATTGCTTGTTGAATGGCAAGTCAAAACACATGTCATTATCTGGAGAGGATAGGAGAGCAGAGGAAAGGAGAAGAGATGACTGGAGAGAGGAGAGAAGAAGAAATTACTGGAGAGGAGAATATAGGACCAGAGGAGAGGAGGAAAGAGGGCTGGAGAGGAGAAGATAGGATGAGAGGAGAGCAGAGCAAACACCCCTGCTGCCCACCCAAGTTTACTTGTAAATAAAAACAACAATTTGCTAATCCTTGGCCACAATATCTGGACTTGTATTCATATAACAATGCATATAGTTCTGTTTATATGATTATGGTTATACTTTATTCATCCCTAATCTCTGCCATTACATACAATGAAACAAGATGATCACTTGGCTACATAGCTGATGCCTGCTGGACTGTTCATTAATCACGGTACTCCATTTTTTTGTTTGTCTGTCGGCCCCAGCCTCGAACTCAGGCCCTGGTATAGTTAACTGACCCTCTCTGCCCATTCATCACCATTTTACATGTTGTTGTCTAAGCTGATTAGCTGTTGTCTTACCCGTTGTTGTCTTACCTAGCTCTCCCAATCAACACCTGTGATTGCTTTATGCCTCACTTTGTCTCTCTCAAATGTCAATATGCCTTGAATATTGTTGTTTAGGATAGTTATCATTGTTTTAGTTTTCTGCGGAGCCCCTAGTCCCACTCATCATGTCTCAGATACCTCCTTTGTCCCACCTCCCACACGTACGTAGTACTAATTAGTAGCATAACTAGTACGTCCAGTGATGCAATCTCTCTTATCGTCACAAAATGCCTGGGTTTACCTCCACATTACGGTACCCCACCATACCCTTCTGTACATTATGCCCTGAATCTATTCAACCACGCCCAGAAATCTGCTCCTTTTATTCTCTGTCCTCAACTCACTAGACGACCAGTTTTGATAGCCTTTAGCCGTACCCTCATCCTACTCCTCCTCTGTTCCTCAGGTGCTGTGGAGGTTAACCTAGGTCCTGCATGTCCCCAGGCACTCTCATTTGTTGACTTCTGTAACCGAAAAAGCCTTGGTTTCATGCATGTTAACTTCAGAAGCCTCCTCCCTAAGTTTGTTTTACTCACTGCTTTAGCACACTCGACCAGCATAAAAACATCCTGTGGCGGACTGCAATAGCATCGAATAGTCCCCGCGATATGCAACTGTTCAGGGAAGTCAGGAACCAATACTCACAGTCAGTCGGGAAAGCAAAGGCTAGCTTTATCAAACAGAAATTTGCATCCTGTAGCTCTAACGCCAAAAACTTTTGGGACACTGTAAAGTCCATGGAGAACAAGAGCACCTCCTCCCAGCTGCCCACTGCACTGAGGCAGGGTAACACTGTCACCACTGATAAATCCATGATAATCGAGAATTTCAAAAAGCATTTCTCTACGGCTGGCCATGCTTTCCTGTTGGCTATCCCAACCCCGGCCAACAGCTCCGCCCCCCCGCAGCTACTTGCCCAAGCCTCCCCAGCTTCTCCTTCACCCAAATCCAGATTTTCTGAAAGAGCTGCAAAACCTGGACCTGTACAAATCAGTTGGGCTAGACAATCTGGACCCTCTCTTTCTAAAATTATCCTCTGCCATTGTTGCAATCCCTATTACTAGTCTGTTCAACCTCTCTTTTGTATCGTCCGAGATCCCTAAAGATGGGAAAGCTGCCGCGGTCATCCCCCTCTTCCAAGGGGGTGGCACTCTAGACCCAAACTGTTATAGACTTATTATCCATCCTACCCTGCCTTTCTAAAATCTTCGAAAGCCAAGTTAATAAAGAGATCACTGACCATTTCGAATCCCACCGTACCTTCTCCGCTATGTAATCCGGTTTCCGAGCTGGTCACGGGTGCACCTCAGCCACGCTCAAGGTACTAAACGATATCATAACCGCCATCGATAAAAGATTGTACTGTGCAGCCGTCTTCATCGACCTGGCCAAGGCATTCGACTCTGTCAATCACCACATTCATATCCCCTCCTATCCCCTCCTCTCTTCTCCAGACCATTTCCGGAGACCTTCTCCCTTACCTCACCTCGCTCATCAACTCATCCCTGACCGCTGGCTACGTCCCTCCCGTCTTCAAGAGAGCGAGAGTTGCACCCCTTCTGAAAAAACCTACACTCGATCCCTCCGATGTCAACAACTACAGACCAGTATCCCTTCTCTCTTTTCTCTCCAAAACTCTTGAGCGTGCCGTCCTTGGCCAGCTCTACCGCTATCTCTCTCAGAATGACCTTCTTGATCCAAATCAGTCAGGTTTCAAGACTAGTCATTCAACTGAGACTGCTCTTCTCTGTATCACGGAGGCGCTCCGCACTGCTAAAGCTAACTCTCTCTCCTCTGCTCTCATCCTTCTAGACCTATCGGCTGCCTTCGATACTGTGAACCATCAGATCCTCCTCTCCACCCTCTCCGAGTTGGGCATCTCCGGCGCGGCCCACGCTTGGATTGCGTCCTACCTGACAGGTCGCTCCTACCAGGTGGCGTGGCGAGAATCTGTCTCCTCACCACGCGCTCTCACCACTGGTGTCCCCCAGGGCTCTGTTCTAGGCCCTCTCTTATTCTCGCTATACACCAAGTCACTTGGCTCTGTCATAACCTCACATGGTCTCTCCTATCATTGCTATGCAGACGACACACAATTAATCTTCTCCTTTCCCCCTTCTGATGACCAGGTGGCGAATCGCATCTCTGCATGTCTGGCAGACATATCAGTGTGGATGACGGATCACCACCTCAAGCTGAACCTCAGCAAGACGGAGCTCCTCTTCCTCCCGGGGAAGGACTGCCCGTTCCATGATCTCGCCATCACGGTTGACAACTCCATTGTGTCCTCCTCCCAGAGCGCTAAGAACCTTGGCGTGATCCTGGACAACACCCTGTCGTTCTCAACTAACATCAAGGCGGTGTCCCGTTCCTGTAGGTTCATGCTCTACAACATCCGCAGAGTACGACCCTGCCTCACACAGGAAGCGGCGCAGGTCCTAATCCAGGCACTTGTCATCTCCCGTCTTGATTACTGCAACTCGCTGTTGGCTGGGCTCCCTGCCTGTGCCATTAAACCCCTACAACTCATCCAAAACGCCGCAGCCCGTCTGGTGTTCAACCTTCCCAAGTTCTCTCACGTCACCCCGCTCCTCCGCTCTCTCCACTGGCTTCCAGTTGAAGCTCGCATCCGCTACAAGACCATGGTGCTTTCCTACGGAGCTGTGAGGGGAACGGCACCTCAGTACCTCCAGGCTCTGATCAGGCCCTACACCCAAACAAGGGCACTGCGTTCATCCACCTCTGGCCTGCTCGCCTCCCTACCACTGAGGAAGTACAGTTCCCGCTCAGCCCAGTCAAAACTGTTCGCTGCTCTGGCCCCCAATGGTGGAACAAACTCCCTCACGACGCCAGGACAGCGGAGTCAATCACCACCTTCCGGAGACACCTGAAACCCCACCTCTTCAAGGAATACCTAGGATAGGGTAAGTAAGGGTAAGTAATCCTTCTCATCCCCCCTTCTCCCCCTAAAAGATTTAGATGCAAGTGGCTGTTCCACTGGATGTCATAAGGTGTATGCACCAATTTGTAAGTCGCTCTGGATAAGAGCGTCTGCTAAATGACTTAAATGTAAATATGTAAATGTAAATATCGGTAGACTCAACAGCCTTGGTTTCTCAAATGACTGCCTCGCCTGGTTCACCAACTACTTCTATGATAGAGTTCAGTGTGTAAAATCTGAGGGCCTGTTGTCCGGACCTCTGGCAGTCTCTATGGGGGTGCCACAGGGTTCAATTCTTGGGTCGACTCTTTTCTCTGTATATATCAACGATGTCGCTCTTTCTGCTGGTGATTCCCTGATCCACCTCTACGCAGACGACACCATTCTGTATACCTCTGGCCCTTCTTTGGACACTGTTAACAAATCTCCAAATGAGCTTCAATGCCATACAACACTCCTTCCGTGGCCTCCAACTGCTCTTAAATGCTAGTAAAACCAAATGCATGCTCTTCAACCGTTTGCTGCCCGCACCCGCCCGCCCGACTAGCATCACTACTCTGGATGGTTCTGACTTAGAATGTGGACAACTATAAATACCTAGGTGTCTGGTTAGACTGTAAACTCTCCCTCCAGACTCATATTAAACATCTCCAATCCAAAATTAAATCTAGAATCGGCTTTCTATTCCTCAACAAACCCTCCTTCACTCGCCGCCAAACATGCCCTCGTAAAACTGACTATCCTACCGATCCTCGACTTCGGCTTTGTCATTTACAAAATAGCCTCCAACAATCTAATCAGCAAACTGGATGCAGTCTATCACAGTGCCATCTGTTTTGTCACCAAAGCCCCATATACCACCCACCACTGTGATCTGTATGCTCAGGTCGGCAGCCCTCGCTACATATTTGTCGCCAGACCCACTGGCTCCAGGTCATCTAGAAATCTTTGCTAGGTAAAGCTTTGCCTTATCTTAGCTCACTGGTCACGATAACAACACCCACACGTAGCATGCGCTCCAGCAGGTATAGCTCACGGGTCATCCCCAAAGCCAACACCTAATTTGGCCACCTTTCCTTCCAGTTCTATCCTGCCTGATTTGGTCCCCCCCACAATGTTGACTCCATGGCTACGGCTTTGGAACAAAGCAATACATTGTTTAAATATCTCACATTTTAAACCGACAGTAACTAACTTCATGTACAAAGGTAATTGTCGGAGAGCAGTCTTTTATTGTGGCAAAACAGGTCCAATTCCAAAACCTTTTACCCTAAAGTCAAAATCTATAGAGGTATGATTGCACAAGCATAATTCATGCATTCAATGGAAGATTAGCGCAGAAACATACATGCACAGATCAAGTTAGGATTCGGGCCTAAGTATGCACTAGTTCATGGAACCAGGGTGTCTGTAGTGACACCTCAAGCACTGAGATGCAGTGCCTCAGACCACTGCACCACTCAGGAGCCCCGATCCAAGATGATCCAAGACTAGCTCAGTTATTCCCTACCGTTGTGACAGTGAGTCGTCATAATGCTGCATCAAATATACATGATCTTAGGGACATTGGCAAACACAATGTAAGTCACTTCATTTATGTGCCCCTAATTGCATGAGCCTATGAATCAGAGTTACACTGTTAGCATTAAGGCGGTGTACCCTAGTAGGAATACCACTTTGTGCAGCTCACCCTGCACTATTAGCTCCAATATAAATAACATGAGTAAGTCTACTTCTGAAAAGCTTCCCAGTAAAAGCATTAAAAACAATCAAGCAACCCAGAAAAGTGGTACAAATATTCATATTAACATGCAGCCTGAGAAACAAGGTCCATGAAGTCAATAACTTGCTTGTAACAGATGACATTCATATTCTGAATCTCTGAAACTCACTTAGACGTTTAATGATACAGTGGTAGCAATACATGGTTATAACATCTACCGAAAAGACAGAAATGCCAACGGAGGCGGTGTTGCAGTCTATATTAAAAACCACATTCTTGTAAAGCTTAGAGAAGATCTAATGTTAAATACTGTTGAAGTAATATGGCTTCAGGTTCATCTGCCTCACCTAAAGCCCATTCTTTTGGGAAGCTGCTATAGACCACCATTTGCTAACAGTCAGTATCTGGATAACATGTGTGAAATGCTTGATAATGTATGTGATATCAACAGAGAAGTATATTTTCTGGGTGATTTAAATATTGACTGGCTCTCATCAAGCTGCCCACTCAAGAAAAAATTTCAAACTCTAACCAGTGCCTCCAACCTGGTTCAGGTCGTCAGTCAATCTAACCAGGGTAGTTACAAACAGCACATTAATTAAATCATCAACATGTATTGATCACATCTTTACTAAAGCTGCAGAAATGAGCTTTAAAGCAGTATACAAATCCATAAGATGTGGTGATCACAATATAATAACCATATCTAGGAAAACCAAAGTTCCAAAGGCTGGGCCTAATATAGTGTATAGAGGTCATAGAGGTCATACAAGAAGTTTTGCAGTGATTCATATGTTGATGATGTAAATAATATTTGTTGGTCTGAGGTGTGTAATTATTTATGTCACCTTTATTTAATCAGGTAGGCCAGTTGAGAACAAGTTCTCATTTACAACTGCGACCTGGCCAAGATAAAGCAAAGCAGTGCGACAAAAACACATGGGATAAACAAACATACAGTCAATAACACAATAGAAAAATCTGTATGCAGTGTGTGCAAATGAAGTAAGGAGGTAAGGCCAAGTGGCAAAAGTAATTACAATTTAGCAATTTACACTGGAGTGATATACAGTATGTGCAGATGAGGATGTGCAAGTAGAAATACTGGTGTGCAAAAGAGCAGAAAAACCTAAATGGGGATGAGGTAGGTAGTTGGTAGGATGGGCTATTTACACATGGGCTGTGTACAGCTGCAGCGATTGGTAAGCTGCTCTGACAGCTGACGCTTAAAGTTAGTGAGGGAGATATAAGTCTCCAACTTCAGTGATTTTTGCAATTGTTCCAGTCATTGGCAGCAGAGAACTGGAAGGAATGGCGGCCAAAGGCAATGTTGGCTTTGGGGAAGACCAGTGAAATATACCTGCTGGAGCGCATGGCGTACGAGTGGGTGTTGCTATGGTGACCAGTGAGCTGAGATAAGGCGGGGCTTTACATAGCAAAGACTTATCGATAACCTGGAGCCAGTGGGTTTGGCGACGAATATGTAGCGAAGACCAGCCAACGAGAGCATACAGGTTGTTGCGAAATAGGAAGCGGATTCTAGATTGAACTTTGGATTGGAGATGTTTAATATGAGTCTGGAAGGAGAGTTTACAGTCTAGCCTGACACCTAGGTATTTGTAGTTGTCCACATATTCTAAGTCAGAACTGTCCAGAGTAGTGATGCTAGTCGGGCGGGCGGGTGTGGGCAGCGATCGGTTGAAGAGCATGCACTTCGTTTTATTAGCATTTAAGAGCAGTTGGAGGCCACGGAAGGAGTGTTGTATGGCATTGAAGCTCGTTTGGAGATTTGTTAACACAGTGTCCAAAGAAGGGCCAGAAGTATACAGAATGGTGTCGTCTGCGTAGAGGTGGGTTAAAGAATCCCCTACAACAAGAGGACGTCATTGATGTATACAGAGAAAAGAGTCGGCCCGAGAATTGAACCCTGTGGCACCCCCATAGAGACTGCCAGAGGTCCGGACAACATGCCCTCCGATTTGACACACCAAACTCTATCTGAGAAGTAGTTAGTGAACCAGGCAAGACAGTCATTAGAGAAACCAAGGCTGTGGAGTCTACCAATAAGAATGTGGTGATTGACAGAGTCGAAAGCCTTGGCCAGGTCGATGAAGATGGCTGCACAGTACTGTCTTTTATCGATGGCGGTTATGATATCGTTGGCGGTTATGATATCGTTAATGAGGAGCATCCACACGCTGCACTTGACACATTTATGAAATTGCTCATTCCAGTTACTAATAAGCACGCACCTATTAAGACAATTATTGTAAAAACTGTTAAATCCCCTTGGATTGATGAGGAATTTAAAAATTATATGGTTGAGAGGGATGAGGCAAAAGGTATGGCAATTAAGTCTGGCGGCCCAACTGATTGGCAAACGTACTGCAA
Organism: Oncorhynchus keta; assembly: GCF_023373465.1. Lineage (NCBI taxonomy): Eukaryota > Metazoa > Chordata > Actinopteri > Salmoniformes > Salmonidae > Oncorhynchus > Oncorhynchus keta. Next base: position 12,312,969 of record NC_068454.1, read on the forward strand.
ATTAATAAATCATGAGACTAAACTAAATACAAATAAACTATACTATGAAACAAATAAATGATTTTTTAAAGTTTTGGGGCACCTTAAATTAAATTTTGGGGAAAAAAGTCAACTCGGCTCCTTCATTCATTGAATCAGATGGCTTATTCATCACAAATCCCACTGATATTGCCAACTACTTTAATGACTTTTTCATTGGCAAGATAAGCAAACTTAGGGATGACATCACTACTTTTATTTATGAGAGGTAAATATGTTGAATGCACTGAGCTGTCTGTCTAAACTACTGGCACACAGCTCGGACACCCATGCATACCCCACAAGACATGCCACAAGAGGTCTCTTCACAGTCCCAAAGTCCAGAACAGACTATTGGTGGCACAACAGTACTACATAGCACCGTGACTATATGGAACTCTATTCCACAACAAGTAACTGACACAAGCAGTGAAATTAGATATAAAAAAACAGATTTAAAAAACACAGTATGGAACAGCGGGGACTGTGAAGCAACAATGACATTGGCACAGACACATGTATACACACACACACACACACACACACACACACACACTTAGTACTGTAGATATGTGGTAGTGGTCGAGTAGGGGCCTAAGGACACACAGTGTGTTGTGAAATCTGTGAATGTATTGTAATGTTTTTAAAATTCTATAAACTCTTAATTTTGCTGGACGCCAGGAAGAGTAGCTGCTGCTTTGGCAGGAACTACTGGGGATCCATAAAATACAAATACTAATACCTCAGGTAAATGGATAACTTCAGTAAATTCTACATTCAACCTATACCGTAGGCCTAAAGTCTACTGCTGTAATTCACTACTCTAGCCCTATCTATTGTATGATCTCGAGGGCGTTTGAACATCACAAGCTTTAAAGTGGCAACTGTGATCAGGTGAGACTTTTTGTTGTTGTCTAAATAGAGTGCTTGTTTCGCGTTCCATCCTGGTAACAACCGATGCCAGTGATGAGCCTTTATGTTAATGTTATGGATTTACACACAAAAGACTGGCCTACTTTCCACGCTTCCATAGAGCCCCATAGAGTGTGTAGGTGTCATAATACCCATAAAACCTAGCAGTCAAACAGGAAAATGGTTCCAATCGTTTTTCCACCGTAAAATTTTCCCATAGGAGATTTTAGGAACACTTCGAATAAGGGCTGTGTTTCATGTAGGCTTACACCGGCGTGACATTTTGATAACCATGTAAATCTCTCTCGGACCAGGTGACTTATCAATATATTCAGCCCTATGTACTCTGATTCAAAAATGCTAATTAGCATCAAAGTAGACATCATGCAAAACTGTAAATCCCTGCAAGCTCCTGCATGTCATCTCTAGCTGACACCTTTGCTAGCAGGTATTGTGTCCATTTAAAACTTGCACAAGACAGTTCACAGAATTGTCCATTTAAAGTGAAAAATGTATGGGGGAAAAACGATTGGAACCTTTTCCATGTTTGACCACTAGGTTTTATGGGTATTATGACTCACTTGGTGGTACTCTGTAGCGGCCCTCCCAAACTCGGGCCTGTGCCCCACCGGGTGCACGTTTATTTTTTTGCCCTAGCACTACACAGCTGATTCAAATAACCAACTCATCATCAAGCTTTGATTAATTGAATCAGCTGTGTAGTGCTAGGGCAAAAAACAAAACTGATCTGGCGGACTCACTAAACACACATGCTTAATTTGTAAATAATGTCTGAGTGTTGTGTGCCCGACTATCCGTAAAAACAAAAATTAAATGGTGCCGTCTGGTTTGCCTAATATAAGAAATGTTAAAATATTTTTTTTACTTTTGATACTACTATATATTTTATCAATTACATTTTACTTTTGATAGTTAAGTATATTTAAAACCATATACATTTCGATTTTTACTCAAGTAGTATTTTACTGGGTGACTTTCACTTTTACTTGAGTCATTTTTTAAAGGTATCTTTACTTTTACTCAAGCATTACAATTGGGTACTTTTTCCACCACATCGTGTTCAGTAGAGTGAAACGTTAAAACATGTTCGTAATAGCAATAGAGACTTCACTAAAACCTATAGGAGACCGCTAGTCATCACATTACAGCAAAACATGGTTTATTCAACATTCCTTTCCAAACTAACCATACCTGTATCACTGGTGAACGTCAAAGTGTACATATTGCTTGTTCACAAAGGCATTAATACTGAATGGATTGCGCTCTCTCTCTCAACATGCGGACGGACACACAGCGCCCCCTAGTATTGCTTGGTGGTTTTGTCTTTGGAGTGTTGAAATGATGTAATGCAGAAGTACACAACTCACGGTCCTCTTGGGCCACAGTCCATAGCTGCAGAAAGTAGTTTGGGGGGGATTTCCGGCGCTAAAGATGTCTAGATTGGTCCGCTAATACAGGACTAGTAAAGGCCCAGTACTCTACTTTTGTGAACATTTTTTAACTAAATGTATTTGAGTGTTTACCAGCATTTGTAGTTTCAGTCTGATAATTCTGTACAAAACAGTTAAATCTGAATATAAAAAGTATTTGCTTGATATGTTTTCCAGTTTCTTGAAATACTTTGCAAATGCAACATATTTCTATGTGAACACTGAAATGGTCTATTCATTCATTTTCCATAGAGTCTTATCCAGAGCAACTTACCATAGTGAGTGCATACATTCTCATACTTTTCTTCTACTGGTCCCCCATGGGAATCCAACCCACAACTCTAGCATTGCAAACGCTATTCCAACTGAGCCACATCACATCCTCACAAACCACTTGATGTCTCAGTGTACTCAGTTACTGTATTGGTCATTGTTTTTTTTCTTGGTGATGGAAAGTCTACCGGTACAAACCTAGTTGACCAGCCTATATACAATACAGTAATGTACATTTACATTAAGTGGTTTGTAAGGATGGTAATTTAATACCGCACAAAAACTGGTTGTTTTCCATGTCATTTGATCAAGAAAAATATTTAATGTGATGTGGATGTTTTGTGTCTTTGCCCATAACCCTTCACCTTTTGATGTAAATGTTTGAGGACAGGGTTTTGTTTATTTCTGGATTCCATTAGAATGACAATCATAGAAAAGGCACAAGGCAACAACTTACAATTCCAACTATTGAATCCTGCAAGATACTGTTCTTAATTATACAACTACATTTTTTGCCAAAGCAGAGATACTGATTATTTTTTCCCCCCATGCTACAGACGTCTATATCGGTCTGCTAATACTAGTAAAGGCCCAGTGCACTACTTTTAAAAAATGTATTTTTATAAATTTATAGATTTTTCAGGGGTATTCTGATTTTCCAGCACCCTCAGCATCCCTACTCCCTGCGGCAATGCCACAGTCCTGCTTTTAATTCATGCCTTACATTTAATTTATCAATTTGTGTCATTAATTGGCTGGCAGACAATGCAGCCCTTGAAGACCTGATTTTTGTTATTTTATATAACCCCCCCAACACGACCAGTTAGAAAATAATAGTATTTCTGCCCTTTGTGGTCCAGAAAGAGCAGCCCTGCCCTACTGTGCATTCATTTGTGACTATGTTTCGTCATTTCTCCAAGACAGAAAGAGAGAGAGAGACCGTGGCTGTGCCAGGGGATGTAGCTCTCTCCTTTTCTCTTATTCTGTCCTGGAATACTGAGATTCCAAAGGGAGCATCGTCTGGAACAATGATATTCGCAAGGCCTCTGGGGCATGTACTGCTGGAGTCACCAGCTAGCAACGTGCACATGGCGATTGTCATCAAACAAGAACAAAAATAAAACTCAGAGTTGATTTCCTGTGTTTTCCTCTCACTCCTCCGTGATAGGTGGTCACTCCTCCCTGATAGGTGGTTACCTGATAATTGTGCAGTCACAGGTTTCAAGTGTTTCACTGTTTTCTCTTAAATTATTTTAAAAATCCTACAAAGTTCTACCCCTCTTCCAAGAGCTGGGTTGTTATTAGTGGGTTTTGCGTTTGGATTCCGTTATGATCGGCCCGGCGAATTCCACAAAGTCGTCTATGAGAACTGGCCAGGCCCCTGACAGGAAGGAAACATATGATTAGAGGGCATTTTACTGACTGTCTTGCTCCAGGTAGAAGTTTCCCTAAGCACATATCTGAGAAAAGCAGGCTCTCTTTACAACTTAACTGTCAGCATTGGGGGAAAAGGCAAAACTGACCTTAAATCAGTGTCTAAGAACAACTTCATTCTGGATCATCTAGAGCAGTGGTCACCAAACCTGGTCCAGGAGAGCTACAGGGTCTGCAGGCTTTTGTTTCGGCCCAGTACTGAATCACCTGATTCATCTAATTTACAGCACATTAGAACCTTGATTAGCTGAATCAGGTGTATTGGTGCTGAGCTAGAACAAAAGCCTGCCCACTCAGTAGCTTTTCAGGTCCAGGGTTGATGACTACTGCATTCTGCCATTGTGTATATTCAGTTGAGGGCAATGTTGCACTGCACTTTTGCAGACATTAATGAACCATGACTACTCTGAGCCCTACCAAATACACTCCAGGTAACCAAGGGTTTTAAACTCACCCTCCTCGTCGTAATTTGACATGTCGTCTGCGATTATGTTGCCAAAATCCAAGAGTAAGTTCCACGTGTCTTCGGGACTCGACCTTTTGTGGTGTTCCTACGTAAAACACGAGAAAACCAGAAGTTTTATACATGTGCTTTTCTTAATACTAATTTCTGTGTTCTATTTATGTGCTTTTCTATGAACCAATTTCGGTGTTCATGCAAGTGAATGACTTGAACGAATCCTCACTATCAGTAGCTGAAATTTGGCAGTACGCCCAGAACCTTGTTTAGAGAACGTAAGATATCTCAGTTTCAAGGTGTCAGCTTAGAGAGAAGAAGCCTCGTGAGGTAATGGTTGGTTACATGTTATGAAACAGTATTGGTTGGTCACATGAATGAAACAAAATGGCAATGATTCATTCATTATGCTAAATCATGCAAATATAACGTGTCTGTGTATAGCCGTATATAAGACAACTGCTGGGACTGCCCCAGCGGAGCTTCTGTCAGACGTTCACTATGGTGCATTACATTTGTTGGAACCTCTCCAGCGAGCTGACAAAAAACAATGATTCATTTAAGATTGCCTTAGAGTGTCCCTGTGTAAGAATTTACACAACAATTGCACAGTAGAAAACAAGACACAGGATGTACCTAACAAATAGCATCAAATGTAATGCTAGATAGGGATGCATAGCATTACTCACTCACCAATAGGAAACTGTTCCAGAGGCCCAGGAACTTAAAATGATCTGTCAGTACCAGGTTCCAGTAGGCCACAGCCATCTCTAGATCTGAAACACAGCAAGAATCACACCTTGCTATCTCACTGTAGTTGAATCAGGTGTTCTCACTTGGTTGAAACAAAAGCCTGGGCACTACCCTTCGATGTCCTCAGGACCAGAGTTGAGAAACACTGATGCAACTACATCACAGTAACTCTTGTGAACACTGATGTAACCAACTCATCTGTGCTGACCTAAACCCTTCTGTCCAGGGTTCTTGGCAAAGTTGAACGTGAACTGGTAGAAGTCCTTGAACTTTTGACGCTGTCTTTCAGCTCCTGTTCTAATCTGGGAAGAAGAGCCTTCAGCTTCTCTGGGCTGTCGCACCTGGAGAGAAGAGAAACAGAGTGGGCAAGTCAGTGGATATCTCTATCAAAAGCATACCACAAACACCCACACACAAACCTCATCTAATCCAGGAGGTTCCTAAACTGTTCTTGTGCTACGATCTACTACCCATCATTTGGGTTCCCCAGGGCCATGTTCTGTGGGCACAAACAGGATAACCTTTTGTTGCAAAAGTTGTCCAATAAGAACACTTATTTTCAATATCCATTTAAAAACAAGTTTCCGTAGGACTCAGAGGTAACCTATGCTGACTTGGCTTCATACCAAACATGAAGACACAGTATTAATAATGCAAATGTTGACTTAGTCAAAATATAGCACCTCACCCCACCATGGGAATAAACACTAACAACCCCACAAAAACATGCTCTGGCTATAACCAATATCACACTGTCATGCCCCCAAACTGAGATGCGTCGCAGAGTGATGACATCACCACGCGCTCACCCCAGTTCAGACATGCGTCAAGGAACTTCTTCTTGCTGAACTCGCACTGGGTGGTGGCCCAGAACTTCCACTCCACCACCAGGACTCTGATGCAGGTCGGGTCCAGGGTGAGGTCATCGCAGAACTGCTGTCGATGCCAATCTTATTCTCATCCTGGGGATCTGTGGAAATACATCTGTATATAAACGCTTAATAAACACACACAGTCCAGAAATCACTATCGTAGGGATCTGAGAGACCACAAACACACATTTCCTCTTCTGGTGAACAAGATAAGCAATACAATGCATAACACCACAAATACATAATACACACACACTTACGAAACCATAACAGACACACAATCTTTGACACACACAATCTCTGCGTGCTCTATTCCTCCAGAACTTCTCCCACTTGCCTTTGTAGCAGTTGTAGAGCTGTTCCAGCTTCTTCTCCACAGAAGATTGCATGGATTCCTTATAGTAGAGGTCTGGTTCTGGAAGTAGTTGCCTGTGACCACCTCTAGTTTCCAGTCATTCTGGGTCAGGCAGTAAGAGGCAGTCTTCTCCCCCGCCTGCGTGAAGGACATGAACTGCTGGACCTTGTCTCTCTGCAAAGACTTCAGCTTATGCTGTACGGAGACAGGACTGTCAGACACAGACAGGCAAGGGACCACCGAAAACAGGATGCACACACACATTGAGACGCACACCAGGATACAAAGGGACACACACACATCCATAGACATTCAGGCCGAGGTCATGCAGAAACAAGGGTAGATGGTCACAGACAGACACTCACTTTGTATGATGAGATATAGGTTGAAAAACAAACAGGCAATATTATTTACTGTGTTGATAGGGGAGTAGGCTAGTGTACTATAACGCAATTTGATGTGCTAGTATTATTTATTTAATGGATGGATTAAATTGTAAATGATAATATACACACGTGGTGCTATAGGATATATACATATTTTACATTGTAATACACTACCCCTACATGCCATTGTGTTCAGGAGCTATGGGTTTATCTTTCCACTGTCACTAGGCCTACACATTCACACTCAAACTGAATTGAATGGGGGATACATACCTACTTTTCACTGAAGAACGGAACAAGGTACGACATACAGCTTCGATCCAAGACCTTAAAATCATGCCTGACAAGATCAATAAAATAAGAACGGTATCCTAATATAGTGTGCATACAGGAGTAGCCTATTGTACAATAATGTAACTGCGTGTGCTTGTATTATTTATATAATTGATAAATGAAATTGTAAATGTGGATGGGTACACTACGTCATTCAATGATTACGGTATTGTACAAGGTAGATACAGGAGTAGCCTGTAGTCTACAATAATAATGTCATTGAATGTGCTATAGTATAATTTATTTAATTGATAAGGAAAATTGTAAATGGGGATGGGTAGGCTACTTCATTCAGTGACAACAATGTCTTGCTATCTCGGAGTATGTTCATGAAAGCTTTTCAGCTGTTGAACTATGGCAAGTTCGAACTCATTTCTAAATCTAGCTTTCTTTTAGTCAAGAAGTGATGAGCTAGAGCAACCAATCAGTGTCACTTTGGATGATCTACCTACCACCCACACTGCTCTCTCTCCACAAGCAACCACATCCTCCTCTCAACGGTGATTGTCACAGCCATGTATATCCCCCCTCAAGCCGATACCACGGCGGCCCTCAAGAACTTCCCTGGACTCTATGCAAACTGGAAACCATATATCCGGAGGCTCCATTTATTGTAGCTGGGGATTTAAACAAAGCAAATTTGAGAACAAGGCTACCTAAATTCTATCAGCATATTGCTTGTAGTACCCGGGCTGGCAAAACACTGGATCACCGCTACTCTAACTTCCGCCATGCATACAAAGCCCTCCACCGCCCTCCGTTTGGCAAATCTGACCACGACTCCATTTTGCTTCTCCCCTCCTATAGGAAGAAACTCAAACAGGATGTGACATGTTCCTGGTAGCCTCAGAGAATAATATACGCTGATTTGGTGAGTGAGTTTATAAGAAAGTGCATAGGAGATGATGTACCCACTGTGACTGTTAACACCTACCCCAACCAGAAACTGTGGATAGATGGCGGCATTCGTGCAAAACTGAAAGAGTGAACCACCGCATTTAACCATGGAAAGATGACCGTGACTATGGCCGATTACAAACAGTGTAGTTATTCCCTCCGCAAGGCAATAAAACAAGCATAATGTCAGTATAGGGACAAAGTGGAGTCGCAATTCAACGGCTCAAGACACGAGATGTATGTGGCAGGGTCTAAAGACAATCACGGACTACAAAAAGAAAATCTGCCATGTCACGGACACCGACGTCTTGCTTCCAGACAAACTAAACACCTTTGAGGATAATACAGTGCCACCGACGCGGCCCACTACCAAGGACTGTGGGCTTTCCTTCTCTGTGGCAAGGATACAACATCTCCACTTCATTGATCCTCAACACAGGGGCCCCACAAGGGTGCATGCTCAGACCCCTCCTGTACTCGCTGTTCACCCATGACTGTGTGGCCATACACGCCTCCAACTCAATCATCAAGTTTGCAGACAACACTAGTATGCTTGATCACCAACAAGGACGAGACAGCCTATAGGGGGTAGGTGTAGTGTCAGGAAAACAACCTTTCACTCAACATCAACAAAACAAAGGAGATGATGGTGGACTTCAAGAAACAGCAGAGGGAGCCCCCCCTATCCACATTAATGGGACAGCAGTGAAGAAGGTGGAAAGTTAAGTTCCTGGGCGTACACATCACGGACAAACTGAAATTGTCCACTCACACAGACAGTGTGGTGAAGAAGTCGCAACAGCGCCTCTTCAACCTCAGGAGGCTGAAGAAATTTGGCTTGTCACCGAAAATCCACAAATTTCTACAGATGTGCAATTGAGAGCAGGTCCTGTGTACATTTGCAAATACTGTGCCAAATCATATGTGAAGAATGCAACAAAGATGCAGAATCATCTGGCCAAGTGCATGAAGTTCCCTCAGCGCTCACAACAAGTAACCTCTGACAAAAGTCCCTCTACTTCTATTTGAGGTGAAAATAATGAATCAGACACCTTATCGATAGCAACAGCTCATGGTCCTCCTGGAATCAGAAGTTTTTTTGACTCAATGGAGGAACGTAGTCAGACAAATGCTGATGAATGTCTTGCTCGAGCTGTGTATGCAACTCGTTCACCTCTGATGCTCACAGGCAATGTGTATTGGAAGAGATTTCTGAATGTTCTTCGCCCAGCATACACCCCCAGAAGGTATTTGCACTGGTGACAGACAATGCTGCGAACATGAAGGCTGCTTGGTCTAAAGTGGAGGAGTCCTACCCTCACGCTCATACCTTGAATCTGCTCCTCAAGGACATCATGGCACTGAAAACAATAGATACACTCTACAAGAGAGCCAAGGAAATGGTTAGGTATGTGAAGGGTCATCAAGTTATAGCAGCAATCTACCTCACCAAGCAAAGAGATGAATAAGAGCACCACATTGAAGCTTCCCAGCAACACCTGTTGGGGTGGTGTTGTCATCCTGTTTGAAATTAAATGGCCAGCCCCATCAGGAGGATCCTCCTGGATTATGTATTTTGGGAGAGAATGGAAAGCAGCCTGAAACCTATAGCAGTAGCCATTGCACGTATTGAGGGAGACAATGCCATCCTGTCTGATGTTCAGACTCTGCTTGCAGATGTAAGAGAAGAAATACATTCTGCCCTGCTCACTTCACTGTTGCTCCGAGCAGAGGAAACTGCAGTTCTGAAATACATCAAAAAGTGTGAAGACTTCTGCCTGAAGCCCATACACGCTGCAGCGTACATGCTGGACCCCAAGTATGCTGGCAAGAGCATCCTGTCTGGTGCAGAGATCAACAAGGCCTATTGTGTCATCACTACCGTGTCTCACCACCTTGGCCTGGATGTGGGCAAGGTTCTTGGCAGTCTGGCGAAGTACACTTCCAAGCAAGGGCTTTGGGATGGAGATGCAATATGGCAGTCGTGCCAACATATCTCATCAGCCACCTGGTGGAAGGGACTTTGTGGATCTGAGGCTCTTTCCCCTGTTGCCTCCATCATCCTCCAAATCCCACCAACATCAGCCGCCTCAGAGCGCAGCTGGTCCTTTGTTTGGGAACACACACACCAAAGCATGCAAATTATTATTTTTTAAACTAGTTTAATGAAAATCACCCAGGATCAACACTCTCACACTCAGTAATCAGGAGAATATATTCAACTGGTCTCAACATAGTATTCAGATCTAAATGTAATGTATTCAAATCAAATGTATTTATAAAGCCCTTCTTACATCAGCTGATGTCACAAAGTGCTGTACAGAAACCCAGCCAGTATTGAGCATACAAAGGTACATATGAATTCTCATCTCATTCGGGACAAACAAACACCATATACTTATTTTTAGTCTTTCTCTAAACAGTGCAAATCAAAATGTATTTGTCACATGCACCTAATACAACAGGTGTAGTAGACCTTACAGTGAAATGCTTATTTACAAGTCCTTAGCCAACAATACAGTTAAGAAAATACCTAGAAATAAAAATAAATAATAATTAAAGAGCAGCAGTAAAATAACAATAGCGAGGCTATATACAGGCGGTACCGGTTAGGCGAGGTAATTGAGGAAATATGTGCATGTAGGTAGAGTTAAGAGTGACTATGCATAGATAATAAACAGAGAGTAACAGCAGCGTAAAAGAGGGGTCTGGGTAGCCCTTTGACTAGCGGTTCAGGAGTCTTATGGCTTGGGGTAGAAGCTGTTAAGAAGCCTTTTGGACCTAGACTTGGCGCTCCGGTACCCTCTCCACTACATGCATGTATTGTAATAAACGATAGAAATGTACGGTTGACGCCACAATCTAAGTTCATCAATCACAATTAATTAAAGGATTGGGGTATAACACACATGGTGATGTTTCCTCTGACCACTGATCTGAAGTGAATGCTGCAACTACATCCAAATGTTAAGGTAAAGATCCAGTGAAGACTAGCTGTTCCTAAGTCAGTGTGTATATAGAGATGGCTGAGCTTGTATACCAGCTATATCACTGAACAGGTGAATCATTATGACACTGACCTCTGATTTGTGATGATTTCAAATGGATCCTTACGATCACAAGCTGTTTCTTTGCAATTTTAGCAGTTAAAAATAGGATTTTGTGTGTCCGTTTCAAATCCCGGAAAAGGGTCTTAAAACGCCGAACACCATGAGACCAATGGAAGAACGCGGGAAAGGAGGTCCTGCCCTAAAGGGCGTGGCTTTAGTAGCACGGATTGCTTGCGTCATGTTAAAACTATCCAATCCGAAACGTCAGATATTAGACACCGCCAAGATTGGTTTGAGAGAAAGGATGGTAAAACTGCTTAAGAGGAATTTCGAGTTTACTACTAACAAAGTCAATAGACTTGTGGTCGTTGTCGATTGAAAGGGGACATTTATGAACGTGACATGCCAAAGGAGGATTTGTCTATCAAGCGATCGATATAATAGCCTACCTGCTTTAAAAGTTGGAGGTAGCTTGTTATGTTAGCAAGTAAGCTAACCATTTGCTACTGCTAATTTAGTGCATTGACCGAGTTGTCTACCATGCTACTACTGTAGCTACTTCCCGTTGTTTATACCAACTAATTTATCCATCAACTGATCATCAAAATATTGGTCATGCTCTTTTAACTAGCCAGTTATATAGCTGTATATTTTTCGCTCGCATGTTTGTTAAGAATTGCAAACGTAGCTAGCTAACATTTATGCCGTTTTGTATTAGTTATGTTTGCAGATATATTCTCTAAATAACGTTACCGTTATAATATCCTCAGGCAGTGGTTTGCGCTGGCTACGCTTACTCTTCCAGTCTTCGCTTTTCGACCACGTATTAATAGCACGTTTTATTTCAGCTTTATTATAACTAGCTATACATTTACTTTTTTATTTTATTTATCGCCCGTGGCCTTCAAGCGCGAATAATATTATTCATAGTTATTAGCAAGCTAGGTGACTAGCGAGGTTACTTTGAAAAGCATCCATTTTGAGATTGAGACATGATTGACCAGAAAGCTGACTAACTGTAATTCCTAAAGGTCCATCCATGTATGCTCCGCAATAAAACATACATCTGTCTGATGCGAGGATTATTGGGTTGCTTAGAAACCTAAATGTATTAGCTAGCTATTATTTCAGAATCACGATAATTTGGCGTCTAGTTTTGTTTCCTGTTTGGCGATAGGGAATTAGACCTCCTCTTCCTCTGTCCTCGATGCCAACAAAAACAGCCGCCGAAGAAGCAGAAGAAAAGAGTGCACTTGTAAGTGCACTTCAAGTTAAACCTTTTAATTGCTCGGTCATTCCTGCTTGCAAATGCATGTTAGCTTCTATTAGTATAACCACATAATATCAAATTGGATCAGTTTTCTTATACACAATCGTTTTGCACTCGGAATCGTCTCAAAACGTGCCTCAATGAATTAGCTAATGTTAGCTAGCCTGTAATATCACTAATGTTAGGTAGATAGCTAGCATCAGTTAGTCCCTTGCGCGAGCTAGCTAGTCATCGCAGGGTGTTAAATGGAAACAAATTCTCATTACGACAAGTAATCAGCCATCCAGGCACCTTTTTATTGTTGTAGCTGGCTAGCAATTTCTGCTCTGCTTGTAAACTTCGTGGGGAATTTCGGGTCTAGGACGTGGTCAACACCTACTAACGTTAGGCCTTACAGTTTGATGAAATTATGAAAGTTGTGATAAGATATCATAAATATTAAAAAATGAATGTCTGATACTCATCACAGCGGACCAGTCTCAGCACTTTGGAATATTCAATCGAAGTTGACTTGCAAAGATAATTTAGAAGACTAGTAATGATTTTGTTCTGGCAATAGCGAGGCTGTAGCCAGCTAGTGGTGCTTTTGTGCAATAGCTATGTTGCTTATAAACAGGCAGACTTTGCTTCTTGATCAATAACGCAATCTGCTGCCTACCTTTGCAAACATTTAATTTATAATATGCAGTTCGTATAAATGTGCAATAGTTTGCCTGTGAAGGAAAATGGTTATATCAGGGATTGTGAACTGTCCCATAACACCCATAGGCCTATACAACTGTCACACACGGTGAGGGATTAAATGTTTTTTTTTTTTTTAATGCAAATCACGATTTTCTTTTTTTGCTCTCCATACCAAAGCCAGTCTACTTTCTCCAATGCCACCCTGACCTGATGGAATTTTAAGCAGGTTAACCCCAATTTAAAATAGTTTGTTTTCCAGCAGTGTATACTTCTATACACCCAGACGGCTACAATTCCAGAGCTCTAACCAAGTCAAATTGACATTTTATTGGTCACATATGTTTGTGCTTCTAGTTCTGACAGTGCAGTAATATCTAACAAGTGATCTAACAATTCCTCAACAACTACCTAATACAAAGATCTAAAGGGATGGAATAAGAATATGTACATATAAATATATGGATGAGTGATGTCTGAGCGGCATAGGCAAGATGGTATAAAATAGTATATACATATGAGATGAGTAATGTAAGATATGTAAACATGATTAAAGTTGCATTATTTAATGTGACGAGTGATCCATTTATTAAAGTGGGCAATGATTCAAGTTGTAAGTAGGCAGCAGCCTCTCTGTGTTAGTGATGGCTGTTTTTCAGTCTCTCAGTCCCAGTTTTGATGCACCTGTACTGACCTCGCCTTCTGGATGGTAGCGGGGTGAACAGTCAGTGGCTCAGGTGGTTGTTGTCATTGATGAACTTTATGGCCTTCCTGTGACATTGGGTGTTATAGGTGTCCTGGAGGAAAGGTAGTTTGGCCTCGGTGATGCGTTGTGCAGACCTCACTAACCTCTGGAGAGCCTTGCGGTTGAGGGCGGTGCAGTTGCCATACCAGGCGGTGGTACAGCCGGATAGGATTCTATTTTTTATTTATTTTTAATTTGACCTTTATTTAACCAGGCAAGTCAGTTAAGAACACATTCTTATTTTCAATGTGGGTTAACTGCCTGTTCAGGGGCAGAACGACAGATTTGTACCTTGTCAGCTCGGGGGTTTGAACTCACAACCTTCCGGTTACTAGTCCAACGCTCTAACCACTAGGCTACGCTGCCGCCCCCTATCAATTGTGCATCTGTAAAAGTTTGTGAGGGTTTTAGGTGACAATCCAAATTTCTTCAGCCTCCTTAGGTTGAAGAGTCACTGTTGTACCTTTTTCACCACACTGTGAGTGGATCATTTCATTAGACATCCGGCTCCATCATGGTTGCTCTCTGTTTCAGGAAAGTAATTGGTGACTTATCAGAGGAGGATAATGGCCAAAGATGTGAGTCTGATCAGAGACAACCAGGTGCAGTGTTTTTCCATGCTGGTCCTGATTCAATACAGAGACCAGCAGTTGAGATTTTACTGGAATATATGTTGATGATGGTCTTTCCCACAGGTTGGTCTGATGGAAACCAATGGAGAATTGAAGGTTTTCATTGACCAGAATCGGAGTCCTAGTAAAGGTGAGCAAAACAGTGTGTTGTGTTCCAGATCGGTTTCATTCAATACCGGTCTCTGTAAGATATGTCTCAACTCAACAGCAGGGGGCAATGAGACTGCACAGATGTAGCTCATCTCATTTTACTCCTTTGAAAACATTCTGCACATCTAATCATAGGCTCCATTATCAGACAGGTGTTCTATAGATTCTGGGTACACTCAGAATTTCCTTTGGGTCAGTAAGCTTGCATCCTATAGGGCCTCCTGTCCCCTGAAGCCATCTACCTGAGAACTGGATATGAAAAGAGGCAGCCATTTTGTGGACAGTAGTTCCAGGTAACCCTAGTGTTGACTCTGTCCCCTCTCAGGTGTCCTGTCTCTGGTTGCTGTCCATCCTGTGTCAATCCCCATGGCTAAACAACTACTGCCTAAAACCCTGGGGCCCTCCAATGTCAACATTGCTCCACACATGGTGAGTGTGTCCGTTTCCCAGGCCCCCTTTTGCTCTACCACAGAAATATCTCAACCAAAGACTTGATGACAAAGTATTTTATTTTGACACAGTGTGGTAGAGTGCAGGTTGTTATTTGCTCTCAGATATTGCAAGCACAACCTTCTTAACTGCAAGCTCACCACCTAAATACACTTGCTGACATCTCTACACAGTTTAAACCACACACAGAATCCATGGTGTCTAAGCCCCATCCATTATCATTGTGACGTGACCAGGGGGTGAGCCTAAGCTGATCAACCTCTGCAGTCAGCAGGATTACTCCCATCATCCCATTACATACATGATAATATATAATGGGGAACAGCTTATGCTTCACCCGATGACCAGCCCGTAGACAGTGGAATACATCACCTACCTGGCCTGCCTCCCATAACAACTATAAGCAGGACGTTCTCTTCACCTTATCACCCCAGAGTAGGTTGTAAAGTGGCTGTTCCACTGGATGTCATAAGGTGAATGCACCAATCTGTAAGTCGCTCTGGATAAGAGCGTCTGCTAAATGACTTAAATGTAAATGTAAATGTTCACTCCACCACAGGCTCTTGGTACATTATTAGTCAGCTGCATAATGCTCTTTCCATCTTTCCTGCTGGTCTTGAGGGAGACACACTTGTCACACCATGATGTCGAGAGTCAGTTCAGATTGCTCTGTTGTAGGTACATGTACTGTATGATGACTGCTTGGTGCAAAGCAAGTTGCTCTAGGGGAATAATAAAGATTTTCTATTTTACTCTAAAACTAAAATGGTTGGGCCCTCTCTTCCCACCCCCCCACTCCCTGTAGGTGATTGGTACACCCCAGAGGCCCAGTGTTTCCAGTGCCATACTTGTGAACAGCCCTCAAACACCCAACTCCCAGTTCCTCACACAGAGCCAGCCGGCCGACGCGTCGCCATGGTCCTCGGGGTGAGTCCCCCCCCCAAAAAAATGTCTACCCCACATCCTGGCAGGTCACTTAAGATGCACCCTCTCCTCTCTGTTCATTGATAGAGAAGCTATTTGAGCACCTAGCTGGTTTTAGGTGTTTAGGTATTGTGTGCTTCTGTGTGTGATATACCAGTGGAATCTAGAAGTAAACAGCTTTTTGATCACTTCTTTGTCCACAGGAAGCGTGGTAAGAAGGGGGAGAAGAATGGCAAGGGCCTGAGACATTTCTCCATGAAGGTGTGTGAGAAGGTGCAGAAGAAAGGTGTAACCACCTACAACGAGGTGGCAGACGAGCTGGTGGCGGAGTTCAGCGCTGCAGACAACCACATATCCCCCAACGACTCAGTGAGTACTGAAGCTGTATGCACACACTGCATAGTACATAGTACTCAGAGCAGGCAGGGGAGGTATTTATGACATCCCTTTTTCTCAGGTAGAATTCTCCATTTTGACATCGCACATTCTGTCTGAGTGAATAGGTCCTCATCAATAAAACGTGACAATACAGTGCAGAGTTCGATTTTGCTGCTGGGGGTCAAGAAGACCCCTAGCTCTATTAAAACCATTGACAACTACATGCCATTTTCAAGGGATTGTTAAATAAATGTAATAACTATTTGGTTTTAATATCATCTATTGAATTTCTATCAATAAAAACGTGGTCAGATAAAGCAGATGCTAGCACAGACTGGAATATGTTCCGGGATTCCTCCGATGGCATTGAGGAGTACACCACATCAGTCTTTGTCTTCATCAATAAGTGCATCGATAACGTCATCCCCACAGTGACCGTACGTACATACTCCAACCAGAAGCCATGGATTACATCCGCACTGAGCTAAAGGCTAGAGCTGTCGCTTTCAAGGTGCGGAACTCTAACCCGGAAGCTTATAAGAAATCCTGCTATGCCCTCTGACAAACCATCAAACAGGCAAAGCGTCAATACAGGACAACGATCGAATCATACTACACCGGCTCTGATGCTCATCGGATGTGGCAGGGCTTGCAAACCATTACAGACTACAAAGGGAAGCACAGCCGAGAGCTGCCCAGTGACACGAGCCTACCATACGAGTAGGCTCGTGCCTCATAGACGACAATACAATCAATGATTAAGAGAAACTAATTTTATGCTCGCTTCTAGGCAAATAATTCTGAAACATGCATGAGAGCACCAGCTGTTCCGGAAGACTGTAATCACGCTCTCCACAACCCTCTCACTGATTGAACACCTCATTATGGCATCACTCTCTTACAGAACTCCTCATTATGACACCCCTCTCTCTGACAGAACCTCATTATGGCATCACTCTCTTACAGGCCTCATTATGACACCCCTCTCTGACAGAACAACACCTCATTATGGCATCACTCTCTTACAGACCTCATTATGACACCCCTCTCTCTGACAGAACACCTCATTATGGCATCACTCTCTTACAGACCTCATTATGACACCCCTCTCTCTGACAGAACACCTCATTATGGCATCATTCTCTAACAGACCTCCTCATTATGACACCCCTCTCTCTGACAGAACACCTCATTATGACATCACTCTCTTACAGACCTCATTATGACACCCCTCTCTCTGACAGAACACCTCATTATGACATCACTCTCTTACAGAACTCCTCATTATGACATCCCTCTCTCTGACAGAACACCTCATTATGACATCACTCCCTTACAGAACTCCTCATTATGACACCCCTCTCTCTGACAGAACACCTCATTATGACATCGCTCTCTTAAAGAACTCCTCATTATGACATCCCTCTCTCTGACAGAACACCTCATTATGACATCACTCTCTTACAGAACTCCTCATTATGACATCCCTCTCTCTGACAGAACACCTCATTATGGCATCATTCTCTTACAGACCTCCTCATTATGACATCCCTCTCTCTGACCGAACACCTCATTATGGCATCATTCTCTTACAGACCTCCTCATTATGACACCCCTCTCTCTGACAGAACACCTCATTATGACATCACTCTCTTACAGAACTCCTCATTATGACATCCCTCTCTCTGACAGAACACCTCATTATGACATCACTCTCTTACAGAACTCCTCATTATGACATCCCTCTCTCTGACAGAACTTTACTATCACTTTCTCTCAGACAGAACACATCATTATGGCATCGCTCAGACGAAACAAACCTCTTTATGACGTCACAATTTCACAGACACAACAAACCTGTTTAGGAAATAAAGATTCTCTGACATGGTCTTCCTCAACCCTAATTTACTTGCGCTACTACCGCTTCAGTGTTTGGACATCAAACGTCCTCTCTCGTCTACATAGGGTTTTGCGTCCACGTTCACCTCCTCGAAAACTTCTGCTGTGATTTTGAAATCCATGTGCGGACAGTCCGGGAGGTAGACGGCACGGAAGTTGTAAATTAGGCTTTAGGACACTGGTTTTCTTACGAAATCACCTTACAAATCCATTGTAAGCTCTCTGCACACACACAGGAATCAAAGTCAGAGATGAACCTCTTCCCCCTCTCCTTGTAGCATGTGTACGACCAGAAGAACATCCGACGGCGTGTGTATGACGCGCTCAACGTGCTCATGGCCATGAACATCATCTCTAAAGAGAAGAAAGAGATCAAGTGGATTGGTCTGCCTACCAACTCAGCCCAGGAGTGCCAGAACCTAGAGGTAAGTCTATGCACACACACACACACGCACACACACACACACACACACACACACACACACACACACACACACACACACACACACACACACACACACACACACACACCTGGCCAACTATGAACTCTCCTCACTCCCCCTTTTCTCTTATGCTCTGACACCCTGTCTGCGTTCTCCTCTTCCTTTGTAGGTGGAGAGACAAAGGCGACTGGAGAGAATCAAGCAGAAGCAGTCACAACTCCAAGAACTCATATTACAGGTGATCATAGGACAAGCCGGCCTCATAGACGACAATACAATCAACGATTAAGGGAAGCATAAAATACAAGACCACGGGTTGACTTAACGTTATTCTAACGTTCTCTCCATGATGTTCCTCTCCTGCAGCAAATAGCCTTTAAGAACCTGGTGCAGCGGAACAGACAGACGGAACAGCAGGCCAACAGACCTCCGCCCCCCAACTCTCTCATCCACCTCCCCTTCATCATCATCAACACCAGCAAGAAGACAGTCATCGACTGTAGCATCTCAAACGATAAGTGAGTGACTGTGTGTGTGTTGGTGTATGCCAGTGACAAGTGAGTGACTGTGTGTGTGTGTTGGTGTATGCCAGTGACAAGTGAGTGACTGTGTGTGTGTTGGTAAATGCCAGTGAGTGACTGTGTGTGTGTTGGTATATGCCAGTGACAAGTGAGTGACTGTGTGTGTGTTGGTGTATGCCAGTGACAAGTGAGTGACTGTGTGTGTGTGTTGGTGTATGCCAGTGACAAGTGAGTGACTGTGTGTGTGTTGGTAAATGCCAGTGAGTGACTGTGTGTGTGTTGGTATATGCCAGTGACAAGTGAGTGACTGTGTGTGTGTTGGTATATGCCAGTGACAAGTGAGTGACTGTGTGTGTGTTGGTGTATGCCAGTGACAAGTGAGTGACTGTGTGTGTGTGTTGGTGTATACCAGTGAGTGACTGTGTGTGTGTTGGTGTATGCCAGTGACAAGTGAGTGACTGTGTGTGTGTTGGTGTATGCCAGTGACAAGTGAGTGACTGTGTGTGTGTTGGTATATGCCAGTGACAAGTGAGTGACTGTGTGTGTGTTGGTATATGCCAGTGACAAGTGAGTGACTGTGTGTGTGTTGGTGTATACCAGTGACAAGTGAGTGACTGTGTGTGTGTTGGTGTATACCAGTGAGTGACTGTGTGTGTGTTGGTATATGCCAGTGACAAGTGAGTGACTGTGTGTGTGTTGGTATATGCCAGTGACAAGTGAGTGACTGTGTGTGTGTTGGTATATGCCAGTGACAAGTGAGTGAATGTGTGTGTGTTGGTATATGCCAGTGACAAGTGAGTGACTGTGTGTGTGTTGGTATATGCCAGTGAGTGACTGTGTGTGTGTTGGTATATGCCAGTGAGTGACTGTGTGTGTTGGTATATGCCCGTGACAAGTGAGTGACTGTGTGTGTGTTGGTATATGCCAGTGAGTGACTGTGTGTGTGTTGGTATATGCCAGTGAGTGACTGTGTGTGTTGGTATATGCCAGTGACAAGTGAGTGACTGTGTGTGTGTTGGTATATGCCAGTGAGTGACTGTGTGTGTTGGTATATGCCAGTGACAAGTGAGTGACTGTGTGTGTGTTGGTGTATGCCAGTGAGTGACTGTGTGTGTGTTGGTATATGCCAGTGACAAGTGAGTGACTGTGTGTGTCTTTTGGTGTATGCCAGTGACAAGTGAGTGACTGTGTGTGTGTTGGTATATGCCAGTGACAAGTGAGTGAATGTGTGTGTGTTGGTATATGCCAGTGAGTGACTGTGTGTGTGTTGGTATATGCCAGTGAGTGACTGTGTGTGTGTTGGTATATGCCAGTGAGTGACTGTGTGTGTGTTGGTATATGCCAGTGAGTGACTGTGTGTGTTGGTATATGCCAGTGACAAGTGAGTGACTGTGTGTGTGTTGGTATATGCCAGTGAGTGACTGTGTGTATGTTGGTATATGCCAGTGACAAGTGAGTGACTGTGTGTGTGTTGGTATATGCCCGTGACAAGTGAGTGACTGTGTGTGTGTTGGTATATGCCCGTGTAAATTGATCATCAATTTAAGTAATGTAAAGACATTTTATTTTACCCAACATCGAGGCCATGGCAACACACCGATAGATTTTTTCATGGTTTACTGTTTTTAATGAATTTATTCGTGTTCTATCCATGCTATTATAGTCTTAATATCTTCCTCTCCCATTCTGCTGTGTTCAGGTTTGAGTACCTGTTTAACTTCGACAACATGTTTGAGATCCACGACGATATTGAGGTGCTGAAGCGCATGGGCATGGCCTGTGGCCTGGAGGTGGGCAAATGTTCCCCGGAGGACCTGAAGGTGGCACGCAGCCTGGTGCCCAAAGCCCTGGAGCCCTACGTCACAGGTCAGAGGTCATAGGGATCAGGGGTCATAGCGCATACTTAAACTTCATGCCCAAATCATATGTCATAGCTTGAGCCATCGAGCTACACACAATCTCTATTAAAGTAAGTTAATTGGGCATTGTAAAACGGTGATCATTCTGGGTACATTGGCTATGAGAAACGAGAGCCTGTGTGGTTCTCTCTAAGGTCTATATGTGAATGTGTGTACTACAGAGATGGCCCAGGGTCCCATCAGTAACGTCTACATCACTGGAGGATCCTCCACCAACGGGCGGCGCCATCACGGCCAGGGCAGGTGAGTCTCTCCTCTTTAGTCAGGCTTGCCATCTGCACTTTCACATAGAAATATATGGAAACTCTTAGGGAGGTAACAATTCACCAATACGCATCGGTCCCCGATTCAAATGTTTAAGATACAAGTGCATCAGTCCGTGGACCCCAACCCGATCCAAATGTAGCGGTCAGAAAATCGATACAAACGTTACGAATCAGCAGTTCACACATTTCTTTAGCTCATATTACATGCGCCATATTACATCATCTCTTGTGACAACTGATGCTTCCTCTCCTTCAGTGTGGAACTGCATGTAACTGTGTTGACAGTCATTGATCTATAAGACCTTTTCCATGCTGAACAACCTGTATTGGTAGGCTAGTCAAACTGCGCACTGTGCCCAGCTTTGCACACTGACCAAGGCCTGTTCCTGATCTTGCACTTTGCGGAGCAGCTTAAGCATTCAAATGCTAAAATGACTTGCGTGATATTAGGCTTTATTAGTCGAGTGACAACCTGTGTAATTAGTTGATATCTATGCGTTGTTGAAAATGGTGTTTTAACAGAAATCAAAAGTAATCTACCCGGAGACAAGTCATCTGGCTATACCTGCTGAACGGGGCTTACAATAGATTTTATTATGATTGTTCAGGTTCACCATCAGCAATTGTTTTGGTAGTTTTTCAGATATACATACAGGGTTAAGTTGATAATTTCATAACGAGGACAGCAATCACTTTTGCGAGGCGCACTGCATGGCTGAAGCGAGAGGAGAAGAGATCACCACTCTTTAAAAATGTCCAAACCATTTGGTTTTGAGATGGGAGGGTGGGAAATCCAAAGTTGTGCTAAATATTCATTGGCTATGTCATAACTAATTTGTAAATAATAAATATTGATATGTTACTATCTCAAACACAATCTGCAAAAATGACAAGTTAATTAATGGGGGGTTGGGGATTTCAGAACCAGAGTGTGGGGACAAAATGAGCTACATTGCCACACCTAAGCCGATAGTGTTAGTGAGTGGTAGATGCTTTGTCTCCCTTATGGCTCAGCTCAGGTGCCTACATAGTACGTACACCATAGTAGTCGGCTCAGCTCAGGTGCCTACATAGTACGTACATCATAGTAGTCGGCTCAGCTCAGGTGCCTACATAGTACGTACACCATAGTAGTCGGCTCAGCTCAGGTGCCTACATAGTACGTACACCAAAGTAGTCGGCTCAGCTCAGGTGCCTACATAGTACGTACACCATAGTAGTCGGCTCAGCTCAGGTGCCTACATAGTACGTACACCATAGTAGTCGGCTCAGCTCAGGTGCCTACATAGTACGTACACCATAGTAGTCGGCTCAGCTCAGGTGCCTACATAGTACTTACACCATAGTAGTCGGCTCAGCTCAGGTGCCTACATAGTACGTACACCAAAGTAGTCGGTTCAGACAGATCCAGCTCACGAGCTCCATCAGCAGCAGATTTTCATTTAGAATGGAAAATGAATGTGTTTATACAGCAAATGTTTGTGCGATTCGTTCTCTAATCAAACTAAAACGTTTAGTTCCTGTATGGTATCGGAGCCCATGTGTCTAGATATAGTGCCTTCGGATAGTATTCAGACCCCCTTGACTTTATCCACATTTTGTTACATTACAGCCTGTATCTAAAATAAATTGAATTAAAACATCTCTGTAATCTACACATGATACCCCATAATGAGAAAGTGAAAAAAACAGGTTTTTAGACATTTTTGCAGCTGTATTAAAAATACAAAACAGAAATACCTAATTTACATAAGTATTCAGACCCTTTGATATGAGACTCAAAATTGAGCTCAGGTGCATCGTGTTTCCATTGATCATCCTTGAGATGTTTCTACAACTTGATTAGAGTCCACTTGTGGTAAATTCAATTGATTAGACATGATTTGGAAAGGAACACACCTGTCTATATAAGGTCCCACAGTTGACAGTGTATGTCAGAGCAAAAACCATGAGTTTGAAGGAATTGTCCGTAGAGCTCAGAGGACAGGATTTGGTCAAGGCACAGATCTGGGGAAAGGTAGCAAAAAATGTCTGCAGCATTGAAGGTCCCCAAGAACACAGTGGCCTCCATCATTTTTAAATGGAAGAAGTTTGGAACCACAAAGACTACCTAGAATTGGCCACCCGGCCAAACTGGGCAATCGGGGGAGAACAACCTTGGTCAGGGAGACCAAGAACCCGATGGTCACTCTGACAGACTTCCTCTGTGGAGATGGGAGAACCTTCCAGAAGGACCGCCATCTCTGCAGCACTCCACCAATCAGGCCTTTATGGTAGAGTGGCCAGACGGAGCCACTCCTCTGTTCATCATGTAGCCCGCTTGGCGTTTTCCAGAGCAAAGAACAGAGAGGTCCTTGATGAAAACCTGCTCCAGAGTGCTCTGTGTCTCAGACTGGGGCGAAGGTTCACCTTCCAACAGGACAATGACCCTAAGCACACAGCCAAGACAACACAGGAGTGGCTTTGGGACAAGTCTCTGAATATCCGCGAGTAACCCAGCCAGAGCCCAGACTTGAACCTGATCGAACATCTCTGGAGAGACCTGAAAATAGCTGTGTACCAACGCTTCCCGTCTAAGCTGGCAGAGCTTGAGAGGATCTGCAGAGAGGAATGTGAGAAACTTCTCAAATGCAGGTGTGCCAAGCTTGCAGCGCCATACCCAAGAAGCCTTGAGGCTGCCAAAGGTGCTTCAACAAAGTACTACTGAGTAAAGGGTCTGAATACTTATGTAAATGTAATATTTCAGTTATTTATTTTAATTATAACTTAGCAAAAATGTATAAACCTGTTTTTTGCTTTGTCGTTATGGGGTTTTGTGTGTAGATTGATGAGGGGAAAAAACATTTAATCATAGAATAAGGGAGGTGATTAGAACAAGGCTGTAACCTAACAAATAGTTAAGGGGTCTGAATACTTTACGAAGCCACTGTAGGTATAGAATTGTCCTGAAAGGGAAAGATGCACATCCCTACTAACTCTACTACTCTCTTCTTCCCCCTCTGTATCTCTCTGTAGTGACAGCGGTGCAGATGGTCCCCTGGCCTCCAGCTCTAATGACTCTCACTACAGCAGCTCCCGTGTTGAGACCCCCGTGTCGTACATGGGGGATGATGACGAGGAGGACGACTACGACGAGAACGACGATGAAGATTAACTTTCTGCCGCGCCAAGCCTCTCGAACAAGCAGTCTGTCTCTTTTTCTCTCTCTCTCTCTTTCTCTCTCTCTCTCTTTCTCTCTCTCTCTCTCTCTCTCTCTCTCTCTCTCTCTCTCTCTCTCTCTCTCTCTCTCTCTCTCTCTCTGAGTATTTCTCCCCCTCCGAGTATCTTTCTCTCTCTCTCTCTGTAAGGGGCGTTGGAGAATGTTTTTCTGGGTATGAAGGGTGTGCAGCCCTCTTCTCCTCAGAGGGGGTAGTCCTGAATCACATGCTGCACATTGGCTCTCTGGGAAGTGTAGTCTATGGCTTTGGCACTGTGCGGCAGCATTTCTCTGTCTATTATCACCCTCTTCTTGGCCAGCCACCCAGCTGGAGAATAAAGGGAAAAGAAACATCTTCCAGACAACCCACTGCTGTTGGAGAATGTATAGTGTTCCTTGTGTGTGAAATAGTTAGCTTTGTTATGTTTTGATTTCTTTGGACAGACTTAATGGTGAACCACTGTTTCAAGATGGCTGCCAGTGCAACTGCCCCCAGACCGCTGGCTCAGAGACACTCACTGGATCCAAAATGTCCGGTTTAGTCGCCACAACGCCCTAAGAAAGTTTGGGACTGCATTTCGAAAGTGTGGACACTGTTTTGTTATCCCCCTCTTTTGTGGCATTGATCAATGGGCTGGTGTGTTGGGCTTCCTATCATTCTGTAGGCAGCTGCTTTTCTGGTCCTTAGTTGTTTAAGTTTTGGAGAGCGCCCTTCCACACCATGGTAGTGTTTACAAGTGACGGGCACGAGCGAGGAAAATAACTCTCCTACCCACGCTCCCCTATAGGAAAATGTTAAGCTTTGTGTTTAAATGATGTAAACTGATCCTATGAAGATTGTAGTTCATAACATCCTTTACAGGTCAGTGGCGGAAGGAAGACCTGGACATTATTGATGTATCTAAGATGTGGGGTGTATAGGTCTGTCTCCATGGACTCCCTTCGAAGATCTCCTCTTTTTTTTTTACTGAACAACATGTACTGACTCTTCCAAAATACCTTTTCTGTAATCTAATATAATTTTGTCAATTAAATATAGAGAATGTTTTAACAAGTTTACTTCAGTTAGTGGTTTTGTGCGGTGTTATAATCTGAAAAGCATATGGTATTTTGCACTACTCAATTGGCTTCAACAGCTGAAATAGCACCGTAATAACCTCAAATAGGTCAAACATATGATCCTTTGGGAATTTTCCTCTGGGAAATCTGATGTGTTGACTTGCGGTATCTAAAGCCTTGTTTACATTTGGTATTTTGATGTGACTCAAATCCTTTTTCCTGCAGTCAACAGCCAAAAAGCACATGGAATCAGATATTTCATGCCACATTTAAAACCACCTTTGTAGGTTTTTAGACAGTTTGGTATATCTTGTTGCTTGCTAGCTACTCTGTTGACAATTTTGACAAGAACATTTGTTAGTTAACTAGCTTGTTAATGGTTTACAATCAAATTAGGGAATGTGCTGAAGGCTAGAGGGAGATATAAACATTTTGCTTTCACCTTTCTGATCCTTCCATATCTATGAAGGCCAGGGGCCATTCTGATGTTTCGAGAGGTGTCAATTTTAGACTGCGCCTTACTCCCTCCCTCCCTTTTCTACTGTGCTGCTCCCTTGTGTGTTCTTTAGATAACAGGTGCTGCTCTGGCCTCCATGAGACAGTCTGAATACATCAGTCACAGATTGGGCTCTCACTCTCAGCCTGAGGTATTAGGGAGTTAGTGGATAAAGGCATTACTGTCTGAAAGGTGCTGAGCCAGGTGTGTGTGAGAGATACGGGTAAAGCGCTCGGGTCAGGAGGAGGATCTTGTGTCCTCTGTCCTGCTGCTGGCACGGCTCTCCTTTTCCTTTCTCTCCCGCTGTTCATCTTTCCTCATCATTCCTCTCTAATCCTCCCCTTTTACTGTTTCACTCCCTCTTTCTCCTCTATCACCTTTTATTCACACTTCAACATATTCTTCGTAATCTCTTTATCTCACGCTATCCCTGCTTGCCCCCCACTCTCCTTCACCATGCTCTCCCTCTGAGTGTCCTCGCTGTCGGCGACAGCCTCTCTCCCTCCGTTGCCATGGATTTGGGCAGCCTGACCACGGTGGTTGCCAACTCTGCCTACATAAGCGCCCGCGGCAGCTTCGATGGCTCCAACCCGGCAGCCTCGCGTGACAAGAAGTACCACGCCCGCCTCAAGCTGCCCCATATCACCGTGTGTGAGGGCCTCCAGGAAACCCTGGACCTAACCTTTCAGTCAGTCTGCGTGGAGCAGCCCATCGGCAAACGTCTGTTCCGCGAGTTCCTGGAGACGGCGCCCGAATACCACGGTCCTTGCCACTTGTGGCGGGACATCGAAGAGTACGACTTAGCCGAAGACACAGACCGGGCCCAGAAGGCATCTAGGATTGTCCAGCGTTACCTGGAATCCTCTGCTAAGCTCTACTGCCCCTTCCTGACCCCGGAGACCGTGACCCAGGTGAAGGAGGCACAGCAGGGGGCTGGGGACACCCTCTTTTCCCAGACACTGGTCTCGGTGCTGGGCTACCTCCAGGAAGTTCCCTACACCTTCTTCCTGGAGAGCATGTACCTGAAGAGGTTCCTGCAGTGGAAGTGGCTGGAGATGCAGCCCATGGACCAAGACTGGTTCCAGGACTTCCGTGTGCTTGGGAAGGGGGGTTTCGGAGAGGTGTCTGCCTGCCAGATGAAGGCCACGGGGAAACTGTACGCCTGCAAGAAGCTCAACAAGAAGAGGCTGAAGAAGAGGAAAGGCTATGAGGTGAAAAGACGGGGTGGGAAGGAGGTAGTTTCTGAGGGTCTTTGGTATGGTCCATCATCTCTAGTCATGTGATACTTCCTGTATGATATCCGATGATATCCCAAGAGGAAATCAGTTAATTAGAATACATGTGGTCCTTCTGTAGCTCAGTTGGTAGAGCATGGCGCTTGTAACGCCAGGGTAGTGGGTTCGATTCCCGGGACCACCCATACATAGAATGTATGCACACATGAAGTAAGTCGCTTTGGATAAAAGCGTCTGCTAAATGGCATATATTATTAAAAAAGATCAAGCTGAGTCGCAATGACTATTGACATGGAAGGGTAGTGCTACAGTGTGTGGCCGGGTTTCATACCCTCTGTGACTGTGTTAGAACCCCTGTCTTAGCTCTCTGTGTTAAACACAACAAAGGGATAGAGGGATTACGGAAAAGCTGTTCTCAATGGAACTGCTGGGGAAGGTTAGTCCATGTCCTTTACAGCTAGTACAATGCCATGTTAAAATTCCCCCTTGCTAAGGGTATGATATGATATGATTAGATAGGTCAAAGCAATGATTCCACTTCATATCTTTCACCTATTCAGGTGTTTGGTCAGTGATTACTTCAAGGATAATTGAGCATGACCTACTGCTGAGATACTGTATATAACAACCAGATTGTCTCCCTAACAATGGGAGTCTTGGGAGCTTATCGCTGTATTCCCTCAGTGGACAGATTTTGACTGGAGTGGATCCTCTCGCTTTGCCTCTTCCTCGCTGCCTACCGGTATGAATTTGTGAGTGATGGTTGCTATTGTCATGTTTGTCCCTCTACTCTAGGGGGCAATGGTGGAGAAGAGGATTCTTGCCAGGGTTCATAGTCGCTTCATCGTGTCACTGGCCTACGCTTTCCAGACCAAGGATGAGCTTTGCCTGGTTATGACCATCATGAATGGAGGAGACCTGAAGTACACACACACACACACACACACACACACACACACACACACACACACACACACACACACACACACACACACACACACACACAACTTATTTGTAACATGTTTGTTCACATCTGAGTAATTTAGCAGACACACTTACAGGCGCAATCAGGGTTAAGTGCCTTGCTCAAGGGCACATCAACATATGTTTCACCTAGTCAGCTTGGGGATTCGAACCAGCGACCTTTCGGTTTCTGTCCCAACGCTCTTAACCACTAGGCTACCTGCCACCCCAGGTACCACATCTATCTGGTGGATGAGAACAACCCAGGGTTTGAGGAGCCCAGAGCCTGTTTCTACGCAGCTCAGATCATCCAGGGCATGGAGCACCTCCACCAGAAGAGAATCATCTACAGAGACCTCAAACCTGAGAACGTGCTGCTGGACAATGAAGGTACACAATGAGAGGTGTGCATGTACAGACAAACACCCAAACGCATGTGATGCTTGTGTGATGTGACGCTGTCCGTATGTCCTTAGGTAACGTGCGTATCTCTGACCTGGGTCTGGCAGTGGAGCTGAAGGAAAACCAGACAAAGATCAAAGGCTATGCCGGAACTCCAGGTCAGTCTCGGGCTGCAGCGGTCCGACCTCATCTCCTCACAATGGGGTTTCACTTTTAGTGTCTCCAAGAGGTTCCGTATTGGCTCTTGTGACTGTCCTTTTGATATCTGCCCCCAGGGTTTATGGCCCCAGAGCTCCTGAAGGGGGAGAAGTATGACACCTCAGTGGACTATTTCACCCTAGGGGTCACACTGTTTGAGTTTATGGCCGCCAAGAACCCCTTCAGGGAACGCGGAGAGAAGGTAACCTGCTCTATCCCTCCTCCCTTTCATGCCTTCACACTGAAAGTGCACACCGGATAACAGTGTAGTTCGTCAATTCTGGTCGTGTAGAGCCACTGGAGTCTGAAGGCTTTCGTTCCATCCCAGCATTTACACACCCGTCTTTGATTCTTCCTTCAAAATCCATCATTATTTGAATCAAGGGTGTGTGTGCAGGGTTGGAACAAAAGCCTGCACACCCAGTTGGTTTATGGCTTTGATGTACTGTTGCTAACCTGCGGTCATCTTCTGGTCAGGTTGAGAAGGAGGCACTAAAGGAGCGCATCATGACCGGGACGGTGGTCTACCCAGAGACATTCAGTGAGAACGCCAAGTCCATCTGCTCTGCGCTGCTGGAGAAACAGGTGGACAAGAGACTAGGTTTCAAGGACGGGACCTGTGACGAGATCAGGACACACCCCTTCTTCAGCGCCATCCACTGGACGAGACTGGATGCAGGTACCAACTACTATTTCTAAGTGCTAACTGAACCAAATGTTAAGTTGTGTTTGTGGGCTGAATTTGGGCCATGATCATTTTGCTGTGTCACACTCTACAGCTGCCACAGACAGACTCCCAATCAGAAGCACACCATCCCTCCTTCTGAAGTTCACTCAGTAAGAGTCTCTCTAACCCCCTCCCTCTCTCCTACAGGCATCCTGCCCCCCGTTTGTCCCTGACTCCAAGGTGGTCTACGCCAAGGACCTGGATGACGTGGGGGAGTTCTCCTCGGTGAAGGGAGTGGGGCTGGACGACCCCGACCGCGTGTTCTTTGACGAGTTCTCCTCTGGGAACATTGCCATCCCCTGGCAGGAGGAGATGATTGAGACGGGGATCTATGGTGAGCTCAACGTGTGGGGACCCGCAGGCACCATACCCAACGACCTGCGCAGAGAGTCCATCTTGGAACAGCCCAAGTCATCCACCTGCTGCTTGGCGTGATTGTCTCTTTGGAAACGGAGGACGAAGAAGGGAGCTCAGACGTTCCGGATCAGACCAACCGTAGCTCTTTGAGGTTGTGTTTAGTACACAAGGAAGTGCTGCCAACTGAATATTTTTTTGAACGCTTTACGTTTAGAGTAGAACAATGAGAGAAACTGTAAAAAAGAGGGAAAAAAACATACACCTCAAAGGGCATTGATGGGAAAATGCGTCGCCATCGTGACAACACCTGGACCCAGACAAACACTCAAGACAGTCCAGAACAGCAAATCAGGTTCTACACAATAACGTTACCATGGAGATGGAACTCCTGAGTGGCATGGCATTCTGACTGTTCATTGGTTGAGATTGAGAGAGTGTTCCGCTGCTCTTAGAGTGAAACTGTTAGATGGACTTTGGACCTTTGTACTTCAGTTGGGCCCAGCAATAGATATTATGTATTCTCAAAGCATACTGACAGATCATTTAGCAGCATCAAGATATAAGTGTGTGTGTGAGTGAGAGAAAACGAGATGCTTTCTGATTCTGCTCACTACAACACTAGTGAAATGTGCTAAGAAACATGAAATCTTGCAGTTCTCTAAATATGTCGATATACACTGAATCTACTAAACATCAGGAACACCTTCCCAATATTGAGTTGCCCCCCCTTGCCCTCAGAACAGCCCCAATTGATCGTGCTTAAACTCTACAAGGTGTCACAGGGATCCACAGGGATGCTGGCCCATGTTAACTCCAATGCTTCACACATTTGTGTCAAGTTGGCTGGATGTCCTTTGGGTAGGAGGACCATTCTTATTACATACGGGAAAATGTTGAGCGTGAAAAACCCAGCAGCGTTGCAGTTCTTGACACCAACTGGTGCGCCTGGCACCTACTACCATACCCTGTTCAAAGGCACTTCAATGTTTTGTCTTGCCCATTCACCCTCTGAATGGCACACATACACAATCCTTGTCTCAGTTGTCTCTAGGCTTAAAAATCCTTCTTTAACCTGTCTCCTCCCCTTCATCTACACTGATTTGAAGTGGATTTAACAAGTGACATCGATAAGGGATTATAACTTTGGAAAGAGCACTTGTTAATGTTTTGTGTACTCAGTGTAAGAGCTTACCTTGTTGAACTAGTCTGTTTTCATGTATAGTGGAGAAGGGTTTGTTTACCATTGTCATAAATGCAGGTGATACTGTCTCTAGTAGATGTCTATGTACATATATTAACTTTGAGAATATCTGTGTTGATGCCAATGCAGACTATGCGTAAGTAGCGAGAAATTAACACATTTTTCACACTGTAGTGCAAAGCAAATGTATTTACAAAACATTTGTCATTGTATCAAATGTATGAAAAAACATTGGTAGATAAAATTGCATTTTGAAAAGTCACATGTTTTAGATTCATTTTGGTTTCTGGGTTTTTTGCAGGATATGGGTTGTAAATATAATTTAGCTCACAGCAATGTCCTTGAAACCCAGAATCTGCTTTTGTTATCCATCTAAAATGAATGTACCCACACAATGGGCTCCAGGCAGTCTGTAGTGAGCTCCTGTTTCATCCATCCACAGTGGAACAATCTCTCTTATTTCTCTTTCTCAACACTTTTCCTCTGAGTCTCCTCTACTCCCTGGTATCTCCATTCTATCCCCTCTCCTCTCTTCACTCTCGTGCCGTGGCCTTGAAGATCATCACGTCCTTTTGTTCTGTCATCAGTGTTGTATCAAAACAACTCTTAAATCTCTCTGTGAACTTCACGTCTGACTGGAACCTCACCTTATTGGCCCACATCAGCGTGGTGCCACTTCCTGGTTTGCAGAAGTGGTGCATGGTCGCCAGCAGCTCCTCCTGGTAGTTGTGGTGATACACTACATCGGCTGCTAGCACGTAGTCATAGTGACAGGAAGTGCTAGGGAAGTCTTTCTCAAGGTCGTGACCCCAGGTGAGGGCAGTCACCTGGGGCGTGTAGCGGCAGCGGCCCTTGGAGTTCCAAGAGAGGTTAAAGGTCAGGTTGGGAAGGATTTCGGGTAGGTCGGTGGCCGTTACCCAGGCACCTGTAAAACAGGACACAAGGGGAACAGTCAGGGAAATGGAATCAGTCTGTCAAACCATATCACCAACTGACAGACTCATCTAGTAGACTGGCCAATGACCATTATACAGTTAGCCAGACTGAAAAAGAGACAGATGGACAGACTCACCCAGTAGACTAGCCACAATAGACAGTAAGCCTGTCCCTGCTCCAATCTCCAGTACCGCTTTATCCAGGAGATTCACCTGCTGCCGGTTATTCTCCAGGAACTGACTTAGAGCCACCGCCTACCCATACACATGCACAAACACATCCTCACCAGCAGCGACCGCATTATTATCATCATCACTGAGATCAACATCTACACACAATGATAGATAGAGCAACCCAGATCAGTCGATATGAATTAAAGGCCCAGTGCAGTCAAAATTCTGTTTTTGCTGTGTTTTATATCATATCGCACAACAGCTGATGAAACTAACACTGTAAATCTGTGCTGATTGAAAATACAATCTACGCGGGAGTTTCTGCTTTCCATGGTGACATCACCATGCAGTAAATTGGTTAATAGACCAAGTGTGCCAAACCTCTCTGCCAATAACAGCTTCCACTCCACACGAAGACCACTCCCAGACAGTCCTAGCTAAATTGTTGCTTGAGAAATATACTGAACAAATATATAAACGCAAGTGTCAAAGATTTTACTCAGTTACAGTTCATATAAGGCAGGTATTCCCAAACTGGGGTACGTACGCGCAATGCCATCATGGTTACGCCAAATAAAAAGGTGAAAAACAAAAAGTTCACATTTTCAAACGGCACATTTTATATTTTCCAATGGGGCTATACGTTTGGGTGAGGATTTTTTCTCACCTGAGTAGCCTCGTTTCACTGCCAAAAATTTAAAAAATCAAGTCTAGTGTTCAGCGAATTTTTTTATTTATTTCACCTTTATTTAACCAGGTAGGCCAGTTGAGAACAAGTTCTCATCTACAACTGCGACCTGGCTAAGATAAAGCAAAGCAGTGCAACAAAAACAACAGTGTGTGCAAATGAGGTAAGAAATAACAACACAATGTCAAATACAGGTAGCCTAGTCAAATATAATTAACATCCAACCACATGAACTGTTACTCTCTCGCAGGAAACCTTCACTCTTGTGCAGACATTTAGAAACATGACAATTTGAAAAATAAGCCACAGGAGTTTTTTGAGTGAGAATAAAGGTGACTTTTGAGTAGTAAGACATGTATAAAAGCAACAGATACCGTTAATGAGAAGGGGCTAGAAGTGTCTTATATGGTGAGCTACCAAGTGACTAGGACAGGCAAGCCCCATACTATTTTGGAGGACTTAATTCTTCCTGCTGCCCCAGATATGGATGGAACAATGCTGGAGGAAAAGGCCAAAAAAACTATACAGACAATGTCTTCATCAAACAACACTGTTTCACAATGCATCAGTGACATGGCAGAAGATGTTTTGAAACAATTACTGCTTTGCATATAAGCCAGTGAATTCTATGTGTTACAGCTGGATGAGTCAACAGACGTGGCAGGCCTGGCACAGCTCCTGGTATGTCTGTTACGTTTATGGGGGTCAATTAAGGAAGACATCCCCCTCTACAAACCATTGGAAACCAGGACAACATTAGAGAATATTTGAAACTACTGGACATCTTTGTGACATCAAATGGACTTTGGTGGTCAGGATGTGTTGGTATCTGGTATCTGTACTGATGGCGCAAAAGCCATGACAGGGAGACATAGTGAAGTGGTAACGTGTGCAAGCAGTTGCTCCGGGTGCCACTTGGGTACACTGCAGCATCCACCGAGAGGCTCTTGTTGCCAAGGGAATGCCTGACAGCTTGAAATGTGTTTTGGACACTACACTGAAAATGGTTAATGTTGTTAAAGCAAGGCCCCTGAACTGTTGTGTATTTTCTGCATTATGCAATGATATGGGCAGCGACCATGTAACGCTTTTATCAAGGGGCAAAGTATTTACACTTTTTTTTTAAATTGAGAGACGGGCTTAAAGTTTTCTTTACTGACCATAATTTTCACTTGTCTGACCGCTTGCATGATTATTAGTTTCTCACACGACTGGTCTGTCTGGGTGATGTTTTTTCTCGCCTGAATGATCTGAATCTAGGATTACAGGGACTCTACGCAACGATATATTCAATGTGCGGGACAAAATTGAGGCTATGATTAAGAAGTTGGAGCTCTTCTCTGTCTGCATTAACAAGGACAACTCACAGGTCTTTCCATCATTGTATGATTGTTTGTGTGCAAGTGAACTCAAGCTTACGGACAATGTCAAATGTGATATAGTGAAGCACTTCAGTGAGCTGGGTGCACAATTACGCAGGTACTTTCCAGAAACGGACGACACAAACAACTGGATTCGTTATCCCGTTCATGCCCTGCCTACAGTCCACTTACCGATATCTGAACAAGAGAGCCTCATCGAAGTTGCAACAAGCGGTTCTGTGAAAATGTAATTTAATCAGAAGCCACTGTCAGATTTCTGGATAGAGCTGTGCTCAGTTTCAACATTTGAGAGTGCGTTGACCCTGGTGCTAGAGGTGGTACTCAGCTGGAGGTTGAATGTTTGAAGGGTAATGGGACTATAAAAAGTTTAGGCCCTAAGCTATGGATTTGACATGACTGGGCAGGGGCACAGCCATGGGTGGGTCTGGGAGAGCATAGGCCCACCCCACCCACTTGGGAGCTAGGCTGACCCACGGGGAGCCAGGCCCAGCCAATCAGAATTAGTTTTCCCCCACAAAAGGGTTTTATTACAGACAGAAATACTTCTGAGCACCCCCTGCTGCATTGCCTTTAAGTTCAATCATCATGTTGCTGAGTGTTTTTTGAACTCACCCCTGGCCAGACAAGGGCGCCATAGGAGTCCAGAGACTCTCTAATGCAGATTTCATGACCAGCGATAAGGAAAAACTCCTTCCCCAGGGTGTAGGAAACACTGGACTCCCTGGCCATCTGCTTACAGTCAGACACCACTGTAGAGGACAGGACCACAACATAACCAGGTACACTACACACCACACTGGACGGCCAACAGTTAATAACCAGTACTACACATGGTCACAACATAACTAAGACTGACTGTTACACACAACAGCATCAGAACCACAACACAACCACACTGGACTGCTGATATAATTGACCGTGACCACTAGAACACATTCACCATTCCTTACTGTTAGGGTTAGGAAACCACTGCTTGCGTTCATCTTGTGTTCCATTTTCCATCACCTGTGGTCTCTCTTCTTCTTCCTCGTTCTCACCCGGCTCTCCGTCTGTCCTCTCCTTCTTGGGATCCTCTTGGTCTGGCTGTTTGACTGTAGAGGGGATCTCCATCGCCACAGAACACTGTCGACATTAGACAAAACTTTAGTTGACCTTGTGTGTGCGCCCATCCGTACATGTGTGTGTAAATACTGTATTGGTTAGGCTACATGTTCCATGTGTGTAAATCCAGCCAAGGAAGCTTGGACTGGGCTATGATGAACTGGGCTCTTTTCCTTTATCTCCCCTGGGTCTGGTTGTCTGGGTTCGGGCCCAGAGAAATACTTATTTATAACCAACCATCAGCAGACCACTCGGACTCTGGAGGAAAATACCTGCCATAGCTTAGGACTCACTCCACTGAACGTCCTCAGTTCTATGCACTTAGTTTCTTTTCTCCACACACAATCACCAGACATCACATCAAAAACTGTTAGCTAAGATGGTGGTAGTATTAGAAATGGAGCAGCATTAGTACCAAGGTTTTTACAGACTCAAATTCGGAATTTCCATACAGGATTTTACCCCAGTGTTTTACCCCAAAGGCTAGGACTTTTCTGTTTCCATCTACGAGGGCCAGCACCCGTGTCTCACTGGGCCACGGCTCCGGCAGACCAGCTCTCACTTGGGGATAAAGCCAGGCCACTGGTACTTTTCAGCTGGCATTTACATAACACTTGTTAACCGTAAACTTCAAGACCTTCTCACAAAGCAACTGTTCTGATTATGCAGAAGTTGTTGATTCTGCTCTTCACATGTCCTCACTGTCAGCCCTTGCTACGGAAACACAACACAAGGGTGTGTATACACTAGTGTAACACTGGTGCTACAGTAGAAAAACAGCAGAAGACACTGATGCAAACACATGAATAGACACATATTGATGTTCACGGGGGCTTGCAGACTCATGCTCCAGAGAGATGAATAAAGTTCCATGGAACTGAACAGAATAAACAGGAGGGTGTTGTATGTGATACAGACCTGTATGAGGTGGTTCTCTGTCTCTGTCTCTGTCTCTCTCTGTCTTTGTGACTGTCCTACTGCATCCTGTTTATACCTGGGCAGCATCCCTTCAAACACGCCCACAAAATCACTGAGCTATAATAGAGAGAGAGAGAGGCAGAAAGTCAGACAGACTAAGCTAGTATGATAGTGACAGACCGACAGACGGAGTGAGAGCAAATGAAATACTGCCTAAAGTGAAACTCCCTCTTTGATCCCACTCTCATGGAGCCAAGTAAAGTCCACATTTTCAGAGACGTGTGTGTTAGACTGAGGCTTCTGCGTGATGTGACACATCTGCCATAGTGCTCAGCAA
This sequence comes from Oncorhynchus keta, assembly GCF_023373465.1. NCBI lineage: Eukaryota > Metazoa > Chordata > Actinopteri > Salmoniformes > Salmonidae > Oncorhynchus > Oncorhynchus keta. Next base: position 12,349,807 of record NC_068454.1, read on the forward strand.
TAGCGGCTCTGAGTCAGAGCCCTTCACTGGGGAGACATGGGTCAAACAGAGCAGGATCATCGCACCCACCCTGTTTGCTGTCTTCATTGCTGCCATCTTCCACCACATTGGCCAAGACCTGTCACAGGGAATTAAAATCATGTACCGAACAAATGGCAGGATGTACAACCTCAACAGGTTCAAGGTCAAAAAACAACGTCTTCACCGTCACCATCATGGTGCTTCGGTGTCCTGACAACAATGCCTTTGCAGCACACTCCGAAGCAGACCTCCAGTGTGTCCTGGATGCCTTTGCAGCACATTCCGAAGCAGACCTCCAGTGTGTCCTGGATGCCTTTGCAGCACACTCCGAAGCAGACCTCCAGTGTGTCCTGGATGCCTTTGCAGCACACTCCGAAGCAGACCTCCAGTGTGTCCTGGATGCCTTTGCAGCACACTCCGAAGCAGACCTCCAGTGTGTCCTGGATGCCTTTGCAGCACACTCCGAAGCAGGCCTCCAGTGTGTCCTGGATGCCTTTGCAGCACACTCCGAAGCAGACCTCCAGTGTGTCCTGGATGCCTTTGCAGCACACTCCGAAGCAGACCTCCAGTGTGTCCTGGATGCCTTTGCAGCACACTCCGAAGCAGACCTCCAGTGTGTCCTGGATGCCTTTGCAGCACACTCCGAAGCAGACCTCCAGTGTGTCCTGGATGCCTTTGCAGCACACTCCAAAGCAGACCTCCAGTGTGTCCTGGATGCCTTTGCCAAGGCCTACAGGCTCCTGGATCTAGCCCTGAATTTAAAGGAGACTCAAATCCTTCAACAAGCCCCCTACTCCGCCCACAATACAGGTTGACAATAACACCCTTGAAAATGTGGAACACTTCCCATACCTCGGCAGCCTTCTCTCCTCCAAAACCTACAGTGAAATACACCTGTTGTGTTCGGTACATGTGACAAATACAATTTGATTTCATTTGATTTTTGATTTGACTGAGTGACAGCCAACTTGGCTGCCCCCTGCAGTTGAGGACAGACACACAAATCCTTGCGCTGCTCCTAATATGCTGGGTTTTTTGCAGTGACAATGTGCAGGGAGTTATTTGTCAACATCTATTTAGGTACAGGTATATTAAAACACTTCTGTTTTTTCCCTATCAAGAGTATCATCGAATCCGACTATCAACTGTAAATTTACACATACGAACACGTGTATGGCCATGTCGGCACACATCATAATTTACAGGCTTGTACACTTACTTTAAGGCACTATTTAAAATGTATAGCACACCCCTACCATGTAGTCTTATAGTCTCCACTGGCACAGCCAGAAGAGGACTGGCCAAGCCTCAGAGCCTGGTTCCTCTCTAGGGCCAGGAAACAAAAGGTCGCTGGTTCGTTTCCCTGATAAAAGGTACAAAATAATCTGTTGATGTGCCCTCTACATCCGGCTTCTTCACCCGTGGGATCATCTGAGACCAGCCACCTGGACAGTTGATGAAACTGTGGGTTTGCACAACCAAAGAATTCCGACACAAACTATCAAAAATAGTCTCAGGGAAGCAAATCTGCGTGCTTGTCGTTCTCACCAGGGTCTTGACCTGACTGCAGTTCGGTGGGAAAATGCTCACCTTTGATGGCCACTGGCATGCTGGAGAATTCTGATCATCACAAACAATATGTGAAAGGCTTACTTACAAGCCCTCAACCAACAATGCGGTCTTAAGGAAATATAGCTAAGAAAATATTTACTAAATATATTAAAGTAATATAATAACAATAATGGGGCTATATACAGTTGAAGTCGGAAGTTTACATACACCTTAGCCAAGTACATTTAAATTCAGTTTTTCACAATTCCTGACATTCAATCCAAGTAAAAATTCCCTGTCTTAGGTCAGTTAGGATCACCACTTTTTATTTTAAGAATGTAAAATGTCAGAATAATAGTAGAGAGAATAAGTTAATTCAGCTTTTATTTCTTTCATCACATTCCCAGTGGGTCAGAAGTGTACATACACTCAATTAGTGTTTCATAGCATTGTCTTTGAATTGTTTAACTTGCGTCAAATGTTTCAGGTAGCCTTCCACAAGCTTCCCACAATAGTTGGGTGAATTTTGGCCTGTTCCTCCTGACAGAGCTGGTGTAACTGAGTCAGGTTTGTAGGCCTCCTTAATCGCACATGCTTTTTCAGTTCTGCCCACAAACTTTCTATAGGATTGAAGTCAGGGCTTTGTGATGGCCACTCCAAATCCTTGACTTTTTTGTCCTTAAGCCATTTTGCCACAACTTTGGAAGTATGCTTGGGGTCATTGTCCATTTGGAAGACCCATTTGTGACCAAGCTTTAACTTCCTGACTGATGTCTTGAGATGTTTCTTCAATATATCCACATAATTGTCCCTCCTGCAGCAAAGCATCCCCCAGCATCCTCACAAGGTCCTTTGCTGTTGTTCTGGAATTGATTTGCACTTTTCGCACCAAAGTACATTCATCTCTAGGAGACAGAACGCGTCTCCTTCCTGAGCGGTATGATGGTTGCGTGGTCCCATGGTGTTTATACTTGCGTACTATTGTTTGTTCAGATGAACGTGGTACCTTCAGGCATTTGGAAATTGCTCCCAAGGATGAACCAGACTTGTGGAGGTCTCCAATTTGTTTTCTGAGGTCTTGGCTGATTTCTGTTGATTTTCCCATGATGTCAAGCAAGGAGACACTGAGTTTGAAGGTAGGCCTTGAAATACATCCACAGGTACACCTTCAATTGACTCAAATGATGTCTAGCCTATCAGAAGCTTCTAAAGCCATTAAATAATTTTCTGGAATTTTCCAAGCTGTTTTTAAAGGCACAGTCAACTTAGTGTATGTAAACTTTTGACCCACTGGAATTGTGATACAGTGAATTATAAGTGAAATAATCTGTCTGTAAACAATTGTTGGGAAAATTACTTCTGTCATGTACAAAGTAGATGTCCTAACCGACCTGCCAAAACTATAGTTTGTTAACAAGAAATTTGTGGAGTGATTGAAAAATGGGTTTGAATGACTCCAACCTACTGTAAGTGTATGTAAACTCCCGACTTCAACTGTACACGGGGTACTGGTAGTGAGTCGACGTGCCGCGGTACAGGTTAGTCGAGGTAATTTGTACATGTAGTTAGGGGTAAAGTGACCATGCATAGATAATAAACAGCGAGTAGCAGCAGTGTAAAAACAAAGGGGGGGTCAATGTAAATAGTCCGGGTCGCCATTTGATTAGTTTAGTTGTTCAGCAGTCTTATGGCTTGGAGGTAGAACCTGTTAAGGAGCCTTTTGGTCCTAGACTTGGCACTCCGGTACCGCTTGCCATGCGGTAGCGGTACCGGAGTGTATATATAGTTCCTGGATGACAGGAAGCTTGGCCCCAGTGATGTTCTGGGCAGTACGCATGACTCTTTGTAGCGCCTTACGGTCAGATGCCGAGTGTAACGGATGTGAAATGGCTAGCTAGTTAGCGGTGTTCGCGCTAAATAGCGTTTCAATCGGTGAAGTCACTTGCTCTGAGACCTTGAAGTAGTGGTTCCCCTTGCTCTGCAAGGGCTGCGGCGTTTGTTGAGCGATGGGTAACGATGCTTCGTGGGTGACTGTTGTTGATGTGTACAGAGGGTCCCTGGTTCGCGCCCGGGTATGGGCGAGGGGACGGTCTAAAGTTATACTGTTACACGAGCATTTGCTGTACCAGGCGGTGATGCAACCGGTCAGGATGCTCTCAATGGTGTAGCTGCAGAACTTTGAAGATCTGGGGAACCATGCCAAATCTTTTCAGTCTCCTGAGGGGGAAAAATTGTTGTTGTGCCCTCTTCACGACTGTCTTGGTGTGTTTGGACCATGATAGTTCGTTGGTGATGTGGACACCAAGGAACTTGAAGATCTTGACGCGCTCCACTACAGCCCCGTCAATGGGGGCCTGTTCGGCCCGCCTTTTCCTGTAGTCCACGATCAGCTCCTTTGTCTTGTTCACATTGAGAGAGAGGATGTTGTCGTGGCACCACACTGCTAGGTATCTGACCTCCTCCCTATAGGCCTACCATTGTTGTGTCGTCAGCAAACTGAATGATGGGGTTGGAGTCGTGTTTGACCAAGCAGTTGTTGGTGAACAGGGAGTACAGGAGGGGACTAAGCACGCACCCCTGAGGGGCCCCAGTGGTGAGGATCAGGGTGGCAGACGTGTTGTTGCCTAGCCTTACACCTGGCGGTGGCCCGTCATGAAGTCCAGGATCCAGTTGCAGAGGGAGGTGTTTAGTCCCAGGGTCCTTAGCTTAGCGACACTATGGTGTTGAACTCTGAGCTGTAGTCAATGAACAGCATTCTCACATATGTGTTCCTTTAATCTATGTCTGCAAACTACAAAATAACTGTCATCAAGTGGTGAAAGGCTTCAACAGTATAATAAAATCAAATTGTATTTGTCAGATACACATGGTTAGCAGATGCTAATGCAAGTGTAGCGAAATGCTTGTGCTTCTAGTACCGACAATGCAGTAATAACCAACGAGTAATCTAACCTAACAATTCCACAACTACTACCTTATACACACAAGTGTAAAGGGATAAAGAATATGTACATAAAGATATATGCATGAGTGATGGTACAAAACGGCATAGGCAAGATGCAGTAGATGGTATTGAGTACAGTATATACATATGAGATGAGTAATGTAGGGTATATAAACATAAAGTGGCATAGTTTAAAGTGGCTAGTGATACATGTATTACATAAAGATGGCAAGATGCAGTAGATGATATAGAATAAGGTATATACATACACATATGAGATGAGTAATATAGGGTATGTAAACATTATATTAAGTGGCATTGTTTAAAGTGGCTAGTGATACATTTTTACATAAATTCCCATCAATTTCCATCATTAAAGTGGCTGGAGTTGAGTCAGTATGTTGGCAACAGCCACTCAATGTTAGTGGTGGCTGTTTAACAGTCTGATGGCCTTGAGATAGAAGCTGTTTTTCAGTCTCTCGGTCCCAGCTTTGATGCACCTGTACTGACCTCGCCATCTGGATGATAGCGGGGTGAACAGGCAGTGGCTCGGGTGGTTGTTGTCCTTGATGATCTTCATGGCCTTCCTGTGACATCGGGTGGTGTAGGTGCCCCTGGTGGGCAGACCTCACTACCTTCTGGAGTTTGCGGAGCCCCAGGCGGTGATACAGCCTGACAGGATGCATGCTAGAAGTTTGTGAGTGCTTTTGTGACAAGCCGAATTTCTTCAGCCTCCTGAGGTTGAGGTGCTGCTGCGCCTTCTTCACAACGCTGTCTGTGTGGGTGGACCAGGAGTTTGTCCGTGATCTGTACACCGAGGAACTTAAAACTTACGACCCTCTCCACTACTGTCCCGTCGATGTGGATAGGGGGGTGCTCCATCTGCTGTTTCCTGAAGTCCACAATCATCTCCTTTGTTTTGTTGACGTTGAGTGTGAGGTTATTTTCCTGACACCACACTCCGAGGGACCTCAGCTCCTCCCTGTAGGCTGTCTCGTTGTTGTTGGTAATCAAGCCTACCACTGTAGTGTCGTCCGCAAACTTGATGATTGAGTTGGAGGCGTGCATGGCCACGCAGTCGTGGGTGAATAGGGAGTACAGGAGAGGGCTCAGAACGCACCCTTGTGGGGCCCCAGTGTTGAGGATCAGCGGGGTGGAGATGTTGTTACCTACCCTCACCACCTGGGGGCGGCCCGTCAGGAAGTACAGTACCCAGTTGCACAGGGCGGGGTCAAGACCAAGAGCTTGATGATGAGTTTGGAGGGTACTATGGTGTTATAATAATCTTCAGAGGACAACACTCTCTGTTTAGGGACTGTGACTAACACAGCTTGAATGTGTTGAATCTCCAGATATGATTGGATAAGGTCGTCATATTCATATAATGCGTTGTGAAGCTGATCTAGAGTTCAACACCACGAGAGTTGTGTTGATGGGAGTTGCATTGTGGGGGCTGTTCAAAGTGGCCCGGTTCTCTAGAAATGAACAATGAACCTGTTTCGGATCATCCAAACAGGCATCCCTTTAAGGTTGCCTTTCTCAACCACTGGGAGGGAGAATTTGTGTAATGACGTGTGTGTTATGCCTCTGTGTGTGTTAAATATTGATGAAAATAGAAAGATTAGACAGGGTTGATTGTCACCTGAGAGCTGATAATCCTGCCTCTGTCTCAGTATTCCATAAATAGCCTCTGTAATCACACTCATATACAGCTATGTGAGTCCCAACATGCTTCATACTGTGTGTGTGTCAAAGACTGCTAAGCTCCTGGGGGATGGGTGTGGATGGGCGTACCGTTGTTCTGTCTAGTCTCTCAACTGCTCATACAAACTGGCACATATTCACAATCAGATGCATACACACTGTTATCCCTGTGGGCAATGAGAGACTGAGAGTTGTAATATAAGAGCTGGATGGGAGCAGCCCTGGTCGTCATGGGAGAGTGTTGGCTCGGGAACTAACGCTTGCTTGGACAGAGTGGCTCTTCCCTGATCCTACAGATGACATGCAGAAAACACTGGAACGTTTGGAATTGTGAGGCAGATGAAGAGAGAAAAGCCATGTGTGGGTTGTATATAAACCATGTAGCTAGTGGGTCGTTCCACAAAATGAGTGCCTTTTGTGTCCCTTTGATATTGAAAATAGAAATTGTGCACAAATATAGAATTTTAAAAGCCTGTTATATTAAGGGCCTGTTATATGAAGTTCCCTTTAATATAGAATTTTAAAAGCCTGTTATATTAAGGGCCTGTTATATGAAGTGCCCTTTAATATAGACTGCATGGAACATTTTATAAATCAGATTGTTAATACGAATGAAGCCTTTCTAAAGTGTCCCTCTGTGACTTCTAGGAAGATTTTAACTGACTTAATCCCAACATTTCTCCAAGATTTCCCTGTCATTGTATTTTGTTGATTTGACAGAGTCAATGTCTGAAGATGATTATTTATTAGTGATTCATCATTTTAAGGTCAACCTGTTACGTGAACTGAACTTTCATTTTAATATGGTGAGATTCTTCTTATTCTTTTAATTATTATTATTTTTTTTTACATCAATTAGTCAAATGATAGTGTAAAATCAGGTGAGTTGGTTACATTTACATTTTGGTCATTTAGCAGATGCTCTTAGGGATCCCCTCCCCAACGTTTTTCATATCACCCTCTCCTGGTTCTGGAAAACAATTGCACACCCTCCACCCTCATAGAATTAACTCCAAATAATGTTAACGACCACAAATAAAAATAATTGGCAGGACCCTGTGTTAATAAACGTGGATATCGACTTTGCCACTTCAGCGTTCTTTTGTGGCACAGCTGATGCTACGCAGGGCTATGGGCCAGAAGGTTGAGGTTTCGCTGACCACCACCGACAGCTAACTCTCCCTGCCTGTTTCATTACACTACGATCAGAGCCGGCTGCAGACAATGATCAGCTAGGGGGAAATTACATTTTCAACATTTTTATGCTATATTTATAATTGATATTATACAGGCTGTATCACAACTGGCTGTGTTTGGGAGTCCCATAGGGTGGTGCACAATTGCCCCAGTGTAGTCTGGGTCTGGCCATTTTCCACCAGCAGGTTTCTGTGCCAATGCACCACAGCCAATAAAGCAAAGCATACCGACTGCGGACGTTTCAACTTCGTGGTTTGAGTTTTCAGCACCATAATCTGCACAGTTTGGATGCTGGAATTATATTTTGGATAACATGCGCAGCTACAGTGGCAGATTTAGGCGTAGGCAACATGTGCTGCTGCCCAGGGCGGCATGGGGCACCAGCACAAATTAAACAAAAAACACACAAACTAAATTGCACAACTAATAACATTAGTAATTGCATTAGTACTGTACAAAGTTAGGGGTGCGCTATTTGATAGAATCCCCCACTCCCCCTACCTCGGGTTTCCAGTGGTGAGACCTGGTGAGATCTGGTGAGACCTGGTAAATGACGTTTTAATGGCATCGGACCGAGGCTCTGCATCTGTCCTCGTGCTCCTAGACCTTAGTGCTGCTTTTGATACCATCGATCACCACATTCTTTTGGAGAGATTGGAAACCCAAATTGGTCTACACGGACAAGTTCTGGCCTGGTTTATATCTTATCTGTCGGAAAGATATCAGTTTGTCTCTGTGAATGGTTTGTCCTCTGACAAATCAACTGTACATTTCGGTGTTCCTCAAGGTTCCGTTTTAGGACCACTATTGTTTTCACGATATATTTTACCTCTTGGGGATGTTATTCGAAAACATAATGTTAACTTTCACTGCTATGCGGATGACACACAGCTGTACATTTCAATGAAACATGGTGAAGCCCCAAAATGTCCTTGCGAGAAGCATGTGTTTCAGACATAAGGAAGTGGATGGCTGCAAACTTTCTACTTTTAAACTCGGACAAAACAGAGATGCTTGTTCTAGGTCCCAAGAAACAAAGAGATCTTCTGTTGAATCTGACAATTAATATTAATGGTTGTACAGTCGTCTCAAATAAAACTGTGAATGACCTCGGCATTACTCTGGACCCTGATCTCTCTTTTGAAGAACATATCAAGACCATTTCAAGGACAGCTTTTTTCCATCTACGTAACATTGCAAAAATCAGAAACATTCTGTCCAAAACTGATGCAGAAAAATGTATCCATGCTTTTGTCACTTCTAGGTTAGACTACTGCAATGCTCTACTTTCCGGCTACCCGGATAAAGCACTTAATCAATCAATCAATCAATCAAATTTTATTTATATAGCCCTTCGTACATCAGCTGATATCTCAAAGTGCTGTACAGAAACCCAGCCTAAAACCCCAAACAGCAAGCAATACAGGTGTAGAAGCACGGTGGCTAGGAAAAACTCCCTAGAAAGGCCAAAACCTAGGAAGAAACCGAGAGAGGAACCAGGCTATGTGGGGTGGCCAGTCCTCTTCTGGCTGTGCCGGGTGGAGATTATAACAGAACATGGCCAAGATGTTCAAATGTTCATAAATGACCAGCATGGTCGAATAATAACAGGGCAGAACAGTTGAAACTGGAGCAGCAGCACAGTCAGGTGGACTGGGGACAGCAAGGAGTCATCATGTCAGGTCGTCCTGGGGCACGGTCCTTGGGCTCAGGTCCTCCGAGTCATCATGTCAGGTCGTCCTGGGGCACGGTCCTTGGGCTCAGAGAGAGAAAAGAGAGAATTAGAGAGAGCATATGTGGGGTGATCATTATCAGAACATGGCCAAGATGTTCAAATGTTCATAAATGACCAGCATGGTCGAATAATAACAGAGCAGAACAGTTGAAACTGGAGCAGCAGCACAGTCAGGTGGACTGGGGACAGCAAGGAGTCTCAGGTCCTCCGAGAGAGAAAGAAAGAGAGAATTGGCTGTGCTGTGGGTGGAGATTATAACAGAACATGGCCAAGATGTTCAAATGTTCATAAATGACCAGCATGGTCAAATAATAGTAAGGCAGAACAGTTGAAACTGGAGCAGCAGCATGGCCAGGTGGACTGGGGACAGCAAGGAGTCATCATGTCAGGTAGTCCTGGGGCATGGTCCTAGGGCTCAGGTCAGTTGAAACTGGAGCAGCAGCATGGCCAGGTGGACTGGGGACAGCAAGGAGCCATCATGTCAGGTAGTCCTGGGGCATGGTCCTAGGGCTCAGGTCCTCCGAGAGAGAGAAAGAAAGAAGGAGAGAATTAGAGAACGCACACTTAGATTCACACAGGACACCGAATAGGACAGGATAATTACTCCAGATATAACAAACTGACCCTAGCCCCCGACACAAACTACTGCAGCATAAATACTGGAGGCTGAGACAGGAGGGGTCAGGAGACACTGTGGCCCCATCCGAGGACACCCCCGGACAGGGCCAAACAGGAAGGATATAACCCCACCCACTTTGCCAAAGCACAGCCCCCACACCACTAGAGGGATATCTTCAACCACCAACTTACCATCCTGAGACAAGGCTGAGTATAGCCCACAAAGATCTCCGCCACGGCACAACCCAAGGGGGGGGGGGGGGGGCGCCAACCCAGACAGGATGACCACAACAGTGAATCAACCCACTAGGTTTCTTCCTAGGTCTTGGCCTTTCTAGGGAGTTTTTCCTAGCCACCGTGCTTCTACACCTGCATTGCTTGCTGTTTGGGGTTTCTGTACAGCACTTTGAGATATCAGCTGATGTACGAAGGGCTATATAAATACATTTGATTTGATTTGATTTGGTGAGACCGGCGCAAATGTCACCATTTGGAATATATATATATATATATTCCGAATGGTGACATTTGGTACACACATTTGGTACACACAGTTGAAGTCAGAAGTATACATACACTTTAGCCAAATACATTTAAACTCAGTTTTTTAAAATGTTGTATTTTTTTTTTTTTTTTTTACAATTGCTGACATTTAATCCTAGTACAAATTCCCTGTTTTAGGTCAGTTAGGATCACCACTTTATTTTAAGAATGTGAAACATGAGAGTAATAGTAGAGATAATTATTTATTTCAGCTTTTATTTCTTTCATCACATTCTCAGTGGGTCAGAAGTGTACATACACTCAATTAGTGTTTGGTAGCATTGTCTTTGAATTGTTTAACTTGGGTCAAATGTTTCAGGTAGTCTTCCACAAGCTTCCCACAATAGGTTGGGTGAATTTTAGCGCATTCCTCCTGACAGAGCTGGTGTAACTGAGTCTGGCATGTAGGCCTCCTTGCTCGCACACGCTTTTTCAGTTCTGCCCACAAGTTTTCTATAGGATTGAGGTCAGGGCTTTGTGATGGCCACTCCGATACATTGACTTTGTTGTCCTTAAGCCATTTTGCCACAACTTTGGAAGTATGCTTGGGGTCATTGTCCATTTGGAAGACCCATTTGCAACCAAGCTTTAACTTACCGACTGATATCTTGAGATGTTGCTTCAATATATCCACACAATTGCCGTTCCTTGATGCCATCTATTTTGTGAAGTCCCCCAGTCCCTCCTGCAGCAAAGCACCTCCACAACATGATGCTGCCACCCTCGTGCTTCACGGTTGGGATCATGTTCTTTGGCTTGCAATGTCACAAATCGTTTTTCTATCGCTCATTTGTACGTCACTTCAATGATATTATTACACCGTGTGCGACTGTGGGTCAATTAACTTTGTTGGAGTGGGCGCCCTGATTCTAGTTTGTGAGCTAGGCAGGCTACTGCCTGGGAATGTCTCCCGCTCAGAAGTGGGGTAGGTTGACCTCAGGTCTCACCACTGGATGCCCAAGGTAGGGGGAGCAGGGGAATCTATCAAATCTTCTTTATAAGTGTATTATTCTATTTGTGTCATATAGGATTTGTGCAATTTAGTTTTATTTGTGTGTTTTTTGTTGGAAATAGTGTAATAGTGTAATAATTTGATTATCTTTTTTATTTTTATTTATATCCCACAATTTGTTTCTATTTTCTATTTTTTATTTTTTTATTTTTTATTTTTTTATTTCACCAGGTAGGCTAGTTGAGAACATGTTCTCATTTACAATTGCTACCTGGCCAAGATAAAGCAAAGCAGTGCGACACAAACAACAACAGAGTTGTTAATAAATAAACAAATACATAGTCAATAACACAATAGAAAAAAAGTTTATGTACAAATGAGGTAAGATAAGGGAGGTAAGGTAATAAATAGGCCATAGTGGCAAAATAATCACAATTTTACAATTTAAACACTGGAGTGATAGATGTGCAGAAGATGAATGTGCAAGTAGAGATACAGGGGTGCAAAGGAGCAAAAAAAATGAGCAGTATGGGGATGAGGAAGTTGGATGGGCTAATTACAGATGGCTATGTACAGGTGCAGTAATCTGTGAGCTGCTCTGACAGCTGGTGCTTAAAGTTGTCTTTGTTACTTGTTTTTGGATATTTATTTATATAGTTTTAAATGTTATGATTATTTATTTGTGTTGTTCCAAATGTCTGAATAAAAATTACAGTTAGTGCAGAATGGTGCTTTTTTTTGAAGGGGGTGTTTGCCCCGGGAGCTAGAACCGCCACTGCCAGCGCAGGTAGCCTACAGGAGACTTTGAAGTAGCGTAATTAGATTAAAACATTGTGACCTGTTGTTTTTATGCAACACATAAAAAGTAATAGATTTTAAAAGATCAATTACAAAAATGTTGGCTATATTGTTCAAGGTGCGCGAGGAATAGCCACTCGGATTGGAGAGGAGTGAGAGTGCTGTTTAAGCTTTCCTAAATAACTGGGTCTGCTGGGAGCATGTGGCCACATTATTATAGGACGAGTTGGGAGAATTATGATCCACAACAGACAGCGCATCGAAAGTAGACCCACATCTGATCCAAATGGAATGAAATATTCAAATCACAGGGCTCTTTTTGCTCTGTTATTCAAATTTTTATTTTTTATTTTTTTTATTTCACCTTTATTTAACCAGGTAGGCTAATTGAGAACAAGTTCTCATTTGCAACTGCGACCTGGCCAAGATAAAGCATAGCAGTGTGAACAGACAACAACACAGAGTTACACATGGAGTAAACAATTAACAAGTCAATAACACAGTAGAAAAAAGGCTATATACATTGTGTGCAAAAGGCATGAGGAGGTAGGCGAATAATTACAATTTTGCAGATTAACACTGGAGTGATAAATGATCAGATGGTCATGTACAGGTAGAGATATTGGTGTGCAAAAGAGCAGAAAAGTAAATAAATAAAAACAGTATGGGGATGAGGTAGGTGAAAATGGGTGGGCTATTTACCAATAGACTATGTACAGCTGCAGCGATCGGTTAGCTGCTCAGATAGCAGATGTTTGAAGTTGGTGAGGGAGATAAAAGTCTCCAACTTCAGCGATTTTTGCATTTTCACTGCAGTTTATAGCCTAGAGGATCATTTTTTTACTCACTTGAAAACAATAATGCAATTATTAATAGTATTGTGGTGTTGTAGGCCAGCCTAGGAAGGATAATTGTATTGTGGTGTTGTAGGCCAGCCTAGGAAGGATAATTGTATTGTGGTGTTGTAGGCTAGCCTAGGAAGGATAATTGTATTGTGGTGTTGTAGGCTAGCCTAGGAAGGATAATTGTATTGTGGTGTTGTAGGCTAGCCTAGGAAGGATAATTGTATTGTGGTGTTGTAGGCTAGCCTAGGAAGGATAATTGTATTGTCCCTAAACAAGATTGATAAGGGAGCTTTTTGAGTTGCTTGTTTAATGCACAATGACACACCTGGCCTCTGCTTATATTGGAAATTGGGGCTTTGAATGATTTCATGTGTGGTGTCATTGCTCGTTGGCATATTGCAGATCTGGACAAATGTTCAAACTACCACTATTGTCACTATGAATGGTGGATAGAAGGCAGCATAGACAGACTGGTACACAATACTGACCTATGGTAGAGTTACCGTGTGGAAAAACAGTGTGCATGAGGGAAGTTTCCAAAACACCTTGATATTGGGAAGGAGCATGCACGTAGATGAGGAATGTTGGCTAGGATGGAATAAATGATATAGTCAAACCTGCTGAAGAGTGAATGTAAAGCAGGGAAAAAAACACACACAACCCTCCCCAAAGCAAAAAAAAAAAGATAGAGAACCTCCCTTCCCCCCTCACCGAAGTCAATTTCGAACTGTCCCTTAGCCAGAGCAACTTAGACTGCGTTTATACTTGGTTCTAACTTGTGTCCTTTGTCCCAATCTTGTCCACATTCTGATTTTGTCCACATTTTTAGACAGGTGTAGACAATCAAAAGACACAAAGTGATCTGATTGTGATCAGATCTTCCTGCCCACTTCCAGAGGTAGTCAGACACATAGTGTGTCTGGATATCTTTTTTATTTTTGACATTTTATTTCACCTTTATTTAACCAGGTAGGCTAGTTGACAACTGCGACCTGGCCAAGATAAAGCAAAGCAGTGTGAACAGACAACAACACAGAGTTACACATGGAATAAAGAAGTGTACAGTCAATAACACAATAGAAAAAAAGAAAGTCTATACAGTGTGTGCAAATGGCGTGAAGAGGTAGGCAATGAATAGGCCATAGTAGCAAGTAATTACAATTTAGTAGATTAACACTGGAGTGATAAATGAGCAGATGATGATGTGCAAATAGAGATACTGGTGTTGAAAAAGAGCAGAAAAGTAAATAAAAACAATATGGGGATGAGGTAGGTAAATTGGGTGGGCTATTTACAGATGGACTATGTACAGCTGCAGCGATCGGTTAGCTGCTCAGATATCTGATGTTTGAAGTTAGTGAGGGAAATATAAGTCTCCAGCATCAGCAATTTTTTCATTTCGTTCCAGTCATTGGCAGCAGAGAACTGGAAGGAAAGGCGACCAAAGAGGTGTTGGCTTTGGGGATGACCCGTGAGATATACCTGCTGGAGTTCATGCTACGAGTGGGTGTTGTTATCGTGACCAGTGAGCTGAGATAAGGCGGAGCTTTACCTTACATAGACTTATAGATGACCTGGAGCCAGTGGGTCTGGCGACGAATATGTAATGAGGGCTAGCCAACTAGAGCATACAGGTCACAGTGGTGGGTGGTATAAGGGGCTTTGGTAACAAAACGGATGGCACTGTGATAGACTGCACCCAGTTTGCTGAGTAGAGTATTGGAAGCTATTTTGTAGACGACATCGCGAAGTCGAGGATCGGTAGGATAGTCAGTTTTACTAGGGTAAGTTTGGCGGTGTGAGTGAAGGAGGCTTTGTTGCGAAATTGAAAGCCGATTCTAGATTTGATTTTGGAGAGTTTACAGTCTAGCCAGACACCTAGGTATTTGTAGTGTTCCACATATTCTAGGTCAGAACCATCCAGAGTAGTGATGCTAGTCGGGCGGGTGCGGGCAGCGAACGGTTGAAGAGCATGCATTTGGTTTTACTAGCATTTAAGAGCAGTAAGGAGGCCCGGAAGGTGTGTTGTATGGCATTGAAGCTCATTTGGTTAGTTAGCACAGTGTCAAAGGGTAGACAGAGCTGGAGAAAGAAACAACTTAAATCATCATTATTCCACCCTCTAAAATCATTTACAGGTTGCACCATTAACTGATTACATCAATATGTGTCTTACAATAAATAAATAAATCTAATTTTTAAAGTATAGCTCTGAAATAATTTGCATAAAGTAAGGAACCAGGAAGTCTGGTCACAATGCAGATGGTAGACAGATAAAAGACACATTTTTATACCATTTGTAGACACATTTCTGGAAATGTTACAGAATCAGAATGTAGATTAAGGAGAAAGGACCCATGTTAGCACAAGGTATAAACGGGGCCCGACATACCCTAGTAAACCCAGCTACAGAGCGTCATATACAGTACCGGCCATTCAAATATTTGAGAAGTACAAAAGTTGGTAGAACTAGTAGAAGCAATGCTCCTTCGCTGCGTTTGTGTAATTTGTGTAAAGTGTGTAGCAGCCTTTACGGTAGTGCTTAGATGGTTCTACTCTTTTTGGAAATGTTCTGGTGTTTTGTGGCGGAAAACTGAGCGGGTCGTACATAGCACATCAACCTTGTTAGTCATAGATAGACAGGCTAGAAATGTTTCAACAATTACAATGGTCTTCCTTCCATTCCCCCCTATCACAAGGGGACTTATGGGTGATTTAAAACGAAGTCGTCAACCCTGTCAACTGTGTTACGATCAACCCTGTTACAGTCAACCCTGTTACAGTCAACCCTGTTACAGTCAACCCTGTTACAGTCAACCCTGTACATTTATTTGGCACATAATAGGCATCTACTATAGTATTTTTTATTTATTTAACCTCTTGTGATGGGAGAACATGCTTTTTATTAAGTTTAACATGTGCTCTTACGACAGAATGTTAAAATTAGGTGAAATAAAAAGTGTATTTTTCACCAAGTTATACTCCTCAAAAGCAGTATAAATACTTTAAAGTACTACTAGAGTTGTTTTTTGGGGGGTATCTGTACTTTCCTATGAATATTTTTGACAACTTTTACTTTTAATTCACTACATTCCTAAAGATAATTATATACTTTTTACTCCATACATTTTCCCTGACACACAAAAGTACTCATTACATTTTGAATGCTTAACAGGACAGGAAAATGGTCCAATTCCCGCACTTATCAAGAGAACATCCCTGATCATCCCTACTACCTCTGATCTGGCGGACTCAATAAACACACATGCTTAGTTTGTAAATTATGTCTGAGTGTTGAAGTGTGCCACTGGTTATATGTAAATAAAAAAATCAAGAAAATTGTGCTGTCTGGTTTGCTTAATATAAGGAATTTGAAATAAATAATAATAATAATAATAATAATAATTTATACATTTACTTTTGATACTTATGTACAATTTAGCAATTACATTTACTTTTGATACCTAAGTATATTTAAAACCAAATACTTTTAGACTTTTACTCAAGTAGTATTTTAATGGGTGACTTTCACTTTTACTTGAGTCATTTTCTGTTATGACTTTTGGGTACTTTTTCCACCACTGCTCAAAAGCCACCTAATTGGTGGAACGACCTGATGTATGGTTCTAATGTATGGTTCTAATGTATGGTTCTAATGTATGGGTCTAATGCATGGGTCTAATGTGGGCTGTATGTGAGTCATATATGGGTCTAATGTGGGCTGTATATGAGTCATAGACCCACAGCAGTTTTCTTGCTGGGTTAACAGTGCTGAGCCAAAGCCCCCCAGATAGCTCTTTTGCTATGACCCTAAAGCTTAGCTATAACTGGGTGCCATAAAAATAGAGTCATCTCAAATATGAGACCAGTGAGCAAACATGCACACACAAAGACAAGTTAGTAATACTGAAACACAGGACCAAGAATGTTTCTAGCAAAAATGTCCCTTTATAGAATTGATTACAGTCATTTATATAACTTTTACACAAACATATGAACATAGCTATATCTTCAAAATATAAAAAGTGCTTTCCTATGGCTCTAAAATAGATTGTGTATCATTGAGAAATAATATCTTACAGTGTAAATGCAGTTAAATGTTTAAGAATCTCTTTCACCACTGAAGCCAGGTACTTGAAACCCCCGTGACTCAAACTGGAAACCCCCTTGAGGTTCAAAGTGCAAGGGTCATAAAATCTGACACTGCTGTGTTCCTAGAGCTCGGGATAGAGGATGCACTAATATGTACAGCTCTAGGATCAGTTTCCCCCCAAATGTTCCACACTGGGGTGAAGAATGTAATCTGACTTTAGATCAGTGTCTAGGGCGGTGGAGGACAGCTCAATATAATGGCTGGAACGGAGTTAATGGAATGGTATCAAAAACATGGTTTTAATGGCTTTGGCACTATTACATTCCATCCATTATAATCCATTCCAGCCATTATTATGAGCCGTTCTCCCCTCAGCAGTCTCCACTGGTCTAGGGTCATCTTTATTCTACTGTTTCCTAGACAGGGTGAGAGCAGACAAACGCTCGCAGATCCCAGCACGGCATATCATTAAACTTCCCATTTCCTGAAAAGCAGAAAATGAACATCAATAACAGCCCATATAACAGAACAACAAAGTGTTATTCAATTGTGTAATTAATCAGTCATTATATTATCCATAGTTATCCTTCCATACTCTCAATGGCAGTATGGATGTATGCTCAAGAATACATGACACGATTAGTTAGCTTTCAGTCGTACATACCAAGTGCCAGCAGCTCCAGACAGTTCTCCACTCCTGCCGTGTAATTGGGCTCACCGGGCAGCCAATCATCATAGTACCAGTGGGCACCGTCCAACCAGATGAAGCGACCAGTCTGACAGAGTAAAGAGGAGAAAATGTGTAAACAAATAAACAGGATAGTGACACACACACACACACACACACACACACACACACACACACACACACACACACACACACACACACACACACACACACACACACACACACACACACACACACACACACACACACACACGTACACACATTCACACACTCACGTCCAGGTAGCGTAGTCCTCCAACCCAGGTGCGTGTGTATCCTCCGATCTGTTGCAGCATGAGGTCCATGACCTGTCTGTGGATGGTCTGACTCGTGATGGATGCCAGGTGGCCACGAGGGACGTTAGCCTGGCAGTAGAACTGCAGACGAGCAGAGAAAATATGGGTTAAATGTTTACATGTTTGTTGAATTAGAGATGTGGAACGATTCACTGAGAGACAAAACAGAGAAGGAACAGAGAAAACATTAAAACATGAAGAAAATAAGATATTAGTTCCCACTCACCTCAGCATCTGAGGCTGTCTTTGGGCCTCTGAAGAACTGGTAGCATTTCCCCTCCAGGACCACACCACTGCAGGAGCTCCTCCCTGTGGTAGAAATTAGCATTGCAATGTCATTCCATATATAACATGTTTGTGTAAGTGTGTGTGTGTGTGTGCGTGAGTCACAGGAGGCCGCTGAGGGCAGGACGGCTCATAATAATGGCTGGAACGGAGCAAATGGAATGGAAAGCACGTCTTTGATGTATTTGATACCATTCCACTGATTCCACTCCAGTCTTTATCACGAGCCCGTCCTCCCCAATTAACGTGCCACAAACCTCCTGTGAGATGTGCGTGTGATTGTTGGAATATGTGGACCTCCCTCCATCTCACTGGTTGATGCTTATTTATAAAACCCTCTTAGGCCTCACTCCCCCCTATCTGGGATATCTACTGCAGTCCTCATCCTCCACATTCAACACCCGTTCAGTCACATTCTGTTAAAGGTCCCCAAAGCACACATCCCTGGGTCGCTGGTCTTTTCAGTTCGCTGCAGCTAGCGACTGGAACGAGCTGCAACAAACACTCAAACTGGACAGTTTTATCTCAATCTCTTCATTCAAAGACACAATCATGGACTCTCTTACTGACAGTTGTGGCTGCTTTGCGTGATGTATTGTTGTCTCTACCTTCGTGCCCTTTGTGCTGTTGTCTGTGCCCAATAATGTTTCTACCATGTTTTGCGCTGCTACCATGTTGTTGTCATGTTGTGTTGCTACTATGCTGTGTTGTCATGAGTTGCTGCCTTGCTATGTTGTTGTCTTAGGTCTCTCTTTATGTAGTGTAGTGTTGTCTCTCTTGTCGTGATGTGTGTTTTATCCTATATTTATTATTTTTATTTTTAATCCCAGCCCCTGTCCCCACAGGAGGCCTTTTGCCTTTTGGTAGGCCGTCATTGAAAATAAGAATTTGTTCTTAACTGACTTGCCTGGTTAAATGAAGGTTAAATAAATAAATACAAATAAAAATCTCTCTCACCTGTAGGTTCAAGTTGGGCCATGTTCTCCTTTAGCCCCACCTCGCTATCCTCCCTATTTAAAGACCGCTTCTCGCTCTCTGGTTCCACCCACATTCGCGCCTCTCCATCCATCATGGGGCCCTTGCCCAACGTTGGCTGCTCCATGAGAGGCCTCTCTCTTACTCGAACCCCCTCCTCCAATAGCAAACGCTCTTCCCTAAGATGTCTCTTCTCTTCTAGAGGCTCCAACTCCATCATTGGCTCCTCTACCATCACAGCTGAGTCTGTCATTGGATAATGCCCAGTGTATAGCCCCTCCCTCATTTCAGGTTCCAGCTCCATGATTGGTTCTTCAGCCAGGAAGTACTCCCTCTCCATCGTAGGCCCCATGTCTTCTATCAGTTCCCTCACTGGCTCCTCCCCCTTGATGGCGTAATCTGTCGTGATTGGATTCTCTCCAAAAGGCACATCCCTCATTTCAGGCTCCAGCTCCACGATTGGTTGCTCCGCCATGACATACTCATCGTCTTCCTCCAGGCTAGGCCCCTCCCTTAGCAACGGCTCCAGTTCTGTCATTGGCTCCTCTTCCAGATCAAAATTATACATCATTTCTGGAGCCATCTTGTTGTCATCCATAGGACTGCTTCCTCTCCAATTCTGTTCAATCAAAGTGTCATCTGGCAGTGGTTCCAAATCCATGATTGGCTCTACAGCCATGACATTTTCACCCTCCATAAGAGGGCCCTCCTCTTGGTAGGTGAGCCCCTCGCCCATTGCAAGCGCCATCTCCACCTCTGTGTCCATTTCTACTTCAGGTTCCATTTTTACCCTTGGTACTTCTGATTCCTCCATTTCTGGTTCTTCCGTTTCTTTTCCTTCCATCTCTGGTTGTTTCATATTTAATCCCATCTCTGCTACTTCCATCTCTGGTTTGCCCATCTCGGGATCTTCCATCCTCAGTAGATCCTCCTCCATCTCAGCCTCCATCTCCTGCTCAGGCTGAGCCTCCTTCTCTGCTGCTGGGCTCACCTCCACCAACTCCTCTTCAACCACATGGGCCACATCTACCCGTGGTTTCTCTTGCTCGACAGGGCTCAGTTCTTCTGGTTTCTCTTGATCAACAGGGGGCAGTGCTTCTGGTTTCTCCTGCGCGTCAGGGTTCGGTTCTTCTGTTTTTTCCTGCACTGGAGGACTCAGTTCTTCTCGTTTCACATGACCTGGAGGGTTCAGTTCTTCTCGTTTCACATGACCTGGAGGGCTCAGTTCTTCTCGTTTCACATGACCTGGAGGGCTCAGTTCTTCTCGTTTCACATGACCTGGAGGGCTCAGTTCTTCTCGTTTCACATGACCTGGAGGGCTCAGTTCTTCTCGTTTCACATGACCTGGAGGGCTCAGTTCTTCTCGTTTCACATGACCTGGAGGGCTCAGTTCTTCTCGTTTCACATGACCTGGAGGGCTCAGTTCTTCTCGTTTCACATGACCTGGAGGACTCAGTTCTTCTCGTTTCACATGACCTGGAGGGCTCAGTTCTTCTCGTTTCACATGACCTGGAGGGCTCAGTTCTTCTCGTTTCACATGACCTGGAGGGCTCAGTTCTTCTCGTTTCACATGACCTGGAGGACTCAGTTCTTCTCGTTTCACATGACCTGGAGGACTCAGTTCTTCTTGTTTCACATGACCTGGAGGGCTCAGTTCTTCTCGTTTCACATGACCTGGAGGGCTCAGTTCTTCTCGTTTCTCCTGCACCGGAGGGCTCGGTTCTTCTGGTTTCTCCTGGGCTTTCTCTACTGGTTTCTCCTGGGCTTTCTCTACTGGTTTCTCCTGGGCTTTCTCTACTGGTTTCTCCTGGGCTTTCTCTACTGGTTTCTCCTGGGCTTTTTCTACTGGTTTCTCCTGGGCTTTCTCTACTGGTTTCTCCTGGGCTTTTTCTACTGGTTTCTCCTGGGCTTTTTCTACTGGTTTCTCCTGGGCTTTCTCTACTGGTTTCTCCTGGGCTTTTTCTACTGGTTTCTCCTGGGCTTGCTCTACTTTCTTCTCCAGCTCCACAGTGTCTTCTGTTTCTGGTTTCTTCTGAACCACTGGCATCCGTTCAGCTGGTTTTTCATGTCTTACTGGAATCACCTGTAAATCCAGGCTGGGTTCCACTAGATTCTCCTGCACCAGGGGGCTCAGCTCTTCTGGTTTCTCCTGCACTAGAAGGCTCAGTTCATTAGGTTTCTCCTCCACCGCAGAACTAAGCTGGGTTTGTTTTACAATCGCCTCAGTGTTCCAGCCAGCGGGTTTCTCCAGGTCTCTCAGGACTGGGTAGATCTCTCTCTGGTGCAAAGGTGGTTTCCATTCATCAATCCATTCATCCATGACTCCATGTGCTCTCCGCAGAGCCACTGAGAAATAAAGAAAAATCAGAAGTGCTTCAATTGACCATTACCCATTTTAACCTGTGTAATAGGCGCAGTGTTTTTTAAATGGCCCTGGACAAAAATAATGCACTTTGTAGAAAACATTGAATGATTTGAGATTCAGGAATTGAGTAACTCTGATCCCAGGTATACAGTAGTGCATATTAGTATTTAATCATAAAGTGGCGCAGCGGTCTAAGGCACTGTATCTCATAAGAAGCATCACTACTACAGTCCCTGGTTTGAATCCAGGCTGTATCACATCCGGCTGTGATCGGGAATCTCATAGGGTGCGGCGCACAGTTGGCCCAGCATTGTCAGGGTCTGACTTGTTGGGTTAAAATGTTTTATTTTTATAAAACCATGTCATGGAGATAAACTAAAGGATAAGCAGGTAATGATAAGGGTACATGTAATGCTCATATGAGCCAAGACAACAGAGTCATAAACAGAGATTGAGGTTTGATCACAAAGTCACAGTGACTCTAACTTTCATTTCAGCAACAGTCTTAGACTTTAAAAAATATATATTTGAAAATGATTAAGTTCTTCTTTTAGTAAGACCATCACATTCCAGCCCCCAAAGTACTGTACAGTGCCTTCTGAAAGTATACAGACCCCTTGACTTTTTCCACATTTTGTTACTTTACAGCCTTATTCTATTGAGAATTGATTAAATAAATACAAATCCTCGGCAATCTATAGACAATACAGTTTTTTTTAAATATCCTCCTTTTGGGGTGTAGAATGATGAAGGAAAAAAACATTTGAATCAATTTGAGAATAAGGCTGTAACGTAACAAACTGTGGAAAAAGTCAAGAGCTCTGAATACTTTCCGAAAGCACTGTACATCTGAAAAACGAATATTATCTTGACTGGCCCCTAAAAGACACTGTACTGGTATTGCAAACAAAATGCACACAACATTACGCACTAGCACAGAGGGGCCAAGCAACAGAAGAGCTATGTGGCGTAGCACAGTTTCGCTCGGCCCCGCAAGGTCCAAGCTAATGCTATTTTACACATGAGAATGAGATGAGGATGAGAGAAAATATTGTTGTTTTTGAGCTTAAGGATTCTTGAAAGATGGGACAATCTCAAATATTTGTTTTAATATTAGCAATATTTTAAATATTTATTTTGATAGACCAAAGCTATCACACCATGTAAAGGAACAACCACCCAACTAACTGGATATATGTCAACTCCATCAGACACTATAAAATACATTTCATTTGAACAATTACTGTCCAAGTGTTTAAAGTCCTTAATTGTCTAATTCTAACAGTATGTTATTCAAATATGTATTAATACAAATCCCCAAACATCTTTTTATGTTGTTTTATAGCGCCATGAAATGTTCCAGGGCTAATTTCGATAGCATTGTGACATGTTTTTATACATTTAGAACATAACATTTATATATATTAAAATTCCCCTAAATGTAAACTCTAAGCTCAAATAATGACATATATCAAACATTTTAGGATTGTCCCGACTTTCAAGAGTTCCTGAGATAATTGCTTGCTATTCTGCACATTTTAAGGAAATTTTCCAGTCATTCCCCCCCAAACATTATGGCTCATGACGGGTTCATATGCTATCTAGGGGACCGACCTCCCCAAAAATAGATTATAAAAAGCTTGTGGTCCTCCCTGCCTTGCTGGGGCTGTGGGGGCGTGTGCTACGCCAGTGAACAAATGTAGTAGGTCAAACACATCTTTGAAATATATATTTTGGTGCTGTATCATGTGATATGCTTTATGTATAACCCTTCACCCTATCATTCTTTAGGAAAATAAGACAAGAGAACTTTGGGAGAGAACATAGAAATCTTTCTAGAGCTCTCACTGAGACAACTTACCTGTCAGGCTCAACAACAGAAAGACCAGAGTCTTCATCTTCATCTGGAGAGGGAGAGAAATGACTGATAAGAACACTGAATACTCAAGACACAACTGTCTAATAAATCACCAACCTTGTTCTTTGTGAGTAAAAACAAATAATTAATTCAACGCTTTGCTGTTATTGTCTTACCTGTGAATGTAGTCTAGGTACTTGTGGTGTCTGTGTCTTTATAAGCTTGTTATGAGCTCTCCTGACCCTGTTACTTCACTCTTTATGACCCCCCTCCCCTAAAACCCCCTCCACTCCTATCACGGGCAGGTTAGTCCATCACCACGTCTGTTCCTCTACCTCAGTAACTCTTTAGCAGCCCTCTATTTTTCTCCCTATGCTTCCTCGTTGGCCAGACATGGGCCCAAAGTGCACAACGCTCTGATAACTTCCCATTACAGAAGAAAAACAATATCCCTATCTCCATATGCAATAACCATATCGCAATAATCAACAACAGTCACTGGCAGACTTTGTTACAGCATGTTTTGGTCACGTGTGTGAGGCCTTGCAGAATGTGTCTAATCTACAATGAATATAAAATGAAATAGTGAATGTAGCTCCTACTTCTCACAGGGGCAGATGTATAACATCAGGTTAAGGAATGGCTTCTGTAAAGTGGACCTTTTTTAACAATCCTGCGATGGTTCGTTTCGTTTGAATGTGATTAAGATATCATAACAATGAACTTGCCCAAACCTGTCATGCTTTCTGAACTGCAAATCTAAGTCATGAATACCCACTGGACACAGATGTCAGTTCAAAATCTCAATTATTTGGTTGAATAACTTGGAAACAACATTAATTCAACCAGTTTGTTTCCTGGTTTGGGACATGGGGTCGAAAGTATGGTTCTTGTTCAGACTGAATAGTATCTTCCTGTCCCACTAGGGGGCAACCTCCTGATTCAGTGGTCACTACAGAACAGAGAGGTTTGACAGGACAGGATTACATTGTTACTATATGCCATTTAGCAGACACTTTCATCCAAAGAAATTTACAGTCATGCGTGCATACACTTTTTGGTATGGGTGGCCCCAGCGGGAATCAAACCAATGACGTTGCAAGCGCCATTCTCTACCAACTGATCCACACAGGACAGGAGACTGAGGATCTGTCTTAAAACAATCCAATAGACCTTCCCCTTCATTGTTTATTGGTTTAGTTCAGCTCAAACGTCTTAAAACAGTTGCTATCAAAAACAAGAAATGATGCTGAAAGTCTGTTTCTAGAGCTAAGGAAAGGGATAGGTCAACAAGTGTAACGGCACCGGCTGAAACTCCCCTGAGATCTTTGGAAGGTTAGGTTGGACCATCACCTAATGGCTACAACCTATCCGGAAGGTACAAGTCTAGATCAGAGGATTGTTTTTCAGTTTAGACTGGGCTAAAGAACGTCAACAGTCAGACACCGAGGAATAAGGAAATGTTTGTATTTCCACACACAACACATTGAAAGCCAGCATGTCATTAATCTGTCACTCACGTTTTGTTTTGTGAACTTTGATCCCTGTTTATTGATTTTCGTGGCCTGACAAGAAAAGGTAGTAAATATAGTACTATACTGATGAATGGTGCCTGTGTGGGCATGTGAAGTGAGTGTGTAGTCAGAGGGAATGGTTGTGGGTAATGGCAATGGGGTTTCATGACAACCCCTCCATCATGTGTCTAATCTATAGTTAATATTAAGTGAAATAGTGAATGTAGCTCCTACTTCTCATAGGGCGGCGCACAATTGGCCAATCGCCATTAGGGTTTGGCCAGGGTAGGCTGTCATTGTCAAAAATAATTTGTTCTTAACTCACTTGACTAGTTATAATACATTTTAAATTAAATAAAAAACAATGTGCATGTGTGTGTTGAGGTAACAGCAGGCTACAGCGGGACTTTCTCTCAACACAGCAGCTACACAGACAGTAACTTAGGAACACTGTGTGTGTGTGTGTGTGTGTGTGTGTGTGTGTGTGTGTGTGTGTGTGTGTGTGTGTGTGTGTGTGTGTGTGTGTGTGTGTGTGTGTGTGTGTGTGTGTGTGTGTGTGTGTGTGTGTGTGTGTGTGTGTGTGTGTGTGTGTGTGTGTGTGTGTGTGTGTGTGGTCCGGGTAGCTATTTGGTTAACTATTTAACTAACTATTTACAGTCTTATGGCTTGGGGTAGAAGCTGTTCAGGGTCCTGTTGGTTCCAGACTTGGTGCGTGGGTATCACTTGCCCGTGCGATAGCCGAGAGAACAGTCTACAGCAGGTGTCTGGAGTCTTTGACCATTTTTATGGCCTTCCTCTGACACCGCCTGGTATAAAGGTCCTGGATGGCAGACAGCTTGGCCCCAGTCACGTACTTACATGTATGGAACTAAACAAGACAGTTCAAACTGTTGGAAACAACCATTCTGAATGTATAAATCTTACCAACAATATTAAAGTAAGTCTCATCCAACTATAAGTTATTACAACAACAAAAAGTATACAAATACAAATATCACAAGTAGATGTCAACAGTTCAAAGCAGAGATGTAGATCTTACAACGAGCACAACACACATCTTCATGACAAAACCTCAACTTACAAATAGATGTCAACAGTTCAAAGCAGAGATGTAGATCTCACAACGAGCACAACACACATCTTCATGACAAAACCTCAACTTACAAATAGATGTCAACAGTTCAAAGCAGAGATGTAGATCTCACAACGAGCACAACACACATCTTCATGACAAAACCTCAACTTACAAATAGATGTCAACAGTTCAAAGCAGAGATGTAGATCTCACAACGAGCACAACACACATCTTCATGACAAAACCTCAACTTACAAATAGTTAACTCCACAAGAGTAAAATCGCACCTTGTCACAAATTGATAAAAAATAAATGTTTATTACAAATTGGTGGAAATTACAAATTGATCATCAATATGTAGGCTACTGTAGGCTATGATAGTAACAATGGCATATCGAGACCCACAATTTTGATGCGACGTTATGTGGTGTTTGTGTGTTTGCTGTGTGGTGTGCTGTGACGGTTTATAATGTGTCCCGTTAACAACATCGTATATAGCCGTTTACAGCCTACCATACTTTGGCCGAAATACACATTAGAGATACATATACGGTAAAATCCTCAACGAGAGCAAAACCTTTGCCCACCACGAACCACAGACGCGTGTTTCATGGTGAGCGCGCGCCTGAGTTCCTCCGCTAGATGAG
Source organism: Oncorhynchus keta (assembly GCF_023373465.1). Classification (NCBI taxonomy): domain Eukaryota; kingdom Metazoa; phylum Chordata; class Actinopteri; order Salmoniformes; family Salmonidae; genus Oncorhynchus; species Oncorhynchus keta. The sequence continues at coordinate 12,376,550 of NC_068454.1, forward strand.
ATGGTCTCCATCGGGAGCGCGCACATGGAAAACTTCAAGAACTTCTCAAATCTCTGGAATTTCATCCGTCTCGTGTGGAGCGTGTTCTCAGACGCTCAAGAGCATTTCCAGGATATTTCAGTTCACTGCTCAGTCGTGTGCAAGAACTATGGACAGCACGGGGATTTTGTTTCTCACCCTTCTCCTCCTCTTGTCACAAAGTGAGTAGCCTTTTATTTTCTGAATTATCCCGAACGGATATTTTGTCTAAAAATATCATTTTTAAGGGAGTGAATGAACAATCATACCAACTATAGCCTTTATACATGACTAATGCAGGAGAGGAGTATTCAATAGGACCATACATGACTAATGTAGGAGAGGAGTATTCAATAGGACCATACATGACTAATGCAGGAGAGGAGTATTCAATAGGACCATACATGACTAATGTAGGAGAGGACTATTCAATAGGACCATACATGACTAATGTAGGAGAGTAGTATTCAATAGGACCATACATGACTAATGTAGGAGAGGAGTATTCAATAGGACCATACATGACTAATGCAGGAGAGGAGTATTCAATAGGACCATACATGACTAATGTAGGAGAGGAGTATTCAATAGGACCATACATGACTAATGCAGGAGAGGAGTATTCAATAGGACCATACATGACTAATGTAGGAGAGGAGTATTCAATAGGACCATACATGACTAATGCAGGAGAGGAGTATTCAATAGGACCATACATGACTAATGCAGGAGAGGAGTATTCAATAGGACCATACATGACTAATGCAGGAGAGGAGTATTCAATAGGACCATACATGACTAATGTAGGAGAGGAGTATTCAATAGGACCATACATGACTAATGCAGGAGAGTATTATTCAATAGGACCATACATGACTAATGTAGGAGAGGAGTATTCAATAGGACCATACATGACTAATGTAGGAGAGGAGTATTCAATAGGACCATACATGACTAATGTAGGAGAGGAGTATTCAATAGGACCATACATGACTAATGTAGGAGAGTAGTATTCAATAGGACCATACATGACTAATGCAGGAGAGGAGTATTCAATAGGACCATACATGACTAATGCAGGAGAGTAGTATTCAATAGGACCATACATGACTAATGTAGGAGAGTAGTATTCAATAGGACCATACATGACTAATGCAGGAGAGGAGTATTCAATAGGACCATACATGACTAATGTAGGAGAGTAGTATTCAATAGGACCATACATGACTAATGCAGGAGAGGAGTATTCAATAGGACCATACATGACTAATGCAGGAGAGGAGTATTCAATAGGACCATACATGACTAATGTAGGAGAGGAGTATTCAATAGGACCATACATGACTAATGTAGGAGAGGAGTATTCAATAGGACCATACATGACTAATGTAGGAGTTCCGGAGTTCTAAATTGAGCAGCTGCTGAAAAATGAGCTCCTGTATATATTGAGATTTAAATGTTTTTTTAGAGTGAAGTACATCGAAAAAATCAAGAGAAAACTGCAAGACTCAATAGAAGACAAAACAAGGAACAAACCAAAAAAGACAGGCTTTTGAAAAATTAACTATTTTTCATAAAATTGTACAGTTATCTTAGCTAGCTGAATTGCTAGCAGAATTGTTTACTTGTTGCTAAGCAGTTGCTAGGGAAGAAGCTAGCTAGCTTACAAAGAATAACAACAAAAATATCTAGTTAACAGAAGAAAGGAAGACAAAATAAGGACAAAAGAAGGACAGAAGAAAAAGGAAAAGAAAGAGGACAACAAAGTGAAACAGTCAGCACTTCTATTGCAACTTCGTATTTCGTCGTCCTAACGTAGTCTACACTGCTATCTGCCCAGCAGCTAGCCAGCTAGCAAACGTCCACCGTCTACCGAATAGCAGCACTGTAGAAACTATTACACTCAACTGAACGACTTGATTAGTGTAGTGTTAGCTAGCTACATAGTTGTCTTTGCTGTCTTCGTATCCAAGATAATTGTGTAGTTTAGAGCGTGTAGTCTTAGAGTGATTATCTTAATTTACCGAGGTTAGCTAGCCAGCTATTTGTCGTCCTTAACGTAGGAGACACTGCTAGCTAGCCAACAGCTAGCCAACGTCTACTGAATAGAACTTCCGCACTCAACAACCCGGTCGCATTCCGCTTCGCTCCACAGGTAGTATCACATTTTCATTTCATTTCATTACAACACAACGGTTTGATTTGTTTGATCGTAGCTAGCTACATAGCTAGCTACATAGCCGTCTGTGTATCAAAGATAATTGTGTAGTCTAGAGCGATTTTCTAGGTTAGCTAGCCAGCTATTGTCGTTCTTTTAACGCAACGTAACGTAATCAACACTGCTAGCTAGCCAGCTAGCCCCCGAATAGCAGCACTGTAGAAACTATTACACTCAACGGAACGACTTGATTAGTGTAGTGTCAACAACGTAGCCACTGCCAGCTAGCCTACAAAGTCAACAACGCAGCCACTGCCAGCTAGCCTACTTCAGCAGTACTGTATCATTTTAATCATTTTAGTCAATAAGATTCTTGCTACGTAAGCTTAACTTTCTGAACATTCGAGACGTGTAGTCCACTTGTCATTCCAATCTCCTTGCATTAGCGTAGCCTCTTCTGTAGCCTGTCAACTATGTGTCTGTCTATCCCTGTTATCTCCTCTCTGCACAGACCATACAAACGCTCCACACCGCGTGGCCGCGGCCACCCTAATCTGGTGGTCCCAGCGCGCACGACCCACGTGGAGTTCCAGGTCTCCGGTAGCCTCTGGAACTGCCGATCTGCGGCCAACAAGGCAGAGTTCATCTCAGCCTATGCCTCCCTCCAATCCCTCGACTGATACATGACTAATGTAGGAGAGGAGTATTCAATAGGACCATACATGACTAATGCAGGAGAGTAGTATTCAATAGGACCATACATGACTAATGCAGGAGAGGAGTATTCAATAGGGCCATACATGACTAATGCAGGAGAGTAGTATTCAATAGGACCATACATGACTAATGTAGGAGAGGAGTATTCAATAGGACCATACATGACTAATGTAGGAGAGGAGTATTCAATAGGACCATACATGACTAATGTAGGAGAGGAGTATTCAATAGGACCATACATGACTAATGTAGGAGAGGAGTATTCAATAAGACCATACATGACTAATGCAGGAGAGTAGTATTCAATAGGACCATACATGACTAATGCAGGAGAGTAGTATTCAATAGGACCATACATGACTAATGCAGGAGAGGAGTATTCAATAGGGCCATACATGACTAATGCAGGAGAGTAGTATTCAATAGGACCATACATGACTAATGTAGGAGAGGAGTATTCAATAGGACCATACATGACTAATGTAGGAGAGGAGTATTCAATAGGACCATACATGACTAATGTAGGAGAGGAGTATTCAATAGGACCATACATGACTAATGTAGGAGAGGAGTATTCAATAGGACCATACATGACTAATGTAGGAGAGGAGTATTCAATAGGACCATACATGACTAATGTAGGAGAGGAGTATTCAATAGGACCATACATGACTAATGTAGGAGAGGAGTATTCAATAGGACCATACATGACTAATGTAGGAGAGGAGTATTCAATAGGACCATACATGACTAATGTAGGAGAGGAGTATTCAATAGGACCATACATGACTAATGTAGGAGAGGAGTATTCAATAGGACCATACATTACATTAAACATCATACATTAAACATCATTTTTGTAGTATACCCATTATGCACTGCATCAGCGCCTCTCAAGCTGTGTGTGTGTGTGTGTGTGTATGCAGGCTATGTATGTATTGTAAGTTTCCGAGAACACTTTTGGTGAAGGTTTGGTGAAGTGGTTGTGTATGTAGTGTGTAATGTGTTTAGGGGCTGGGCGTGCGTTGGGATTGGGAGGACTGGTTCTGGGATCATACAGGTCTTTGGTTTACATTAAACCCTCTGATGCTGTTCAAGCCCAGAGACTTAGAGATCCAGAGATCCAGAGATCCAGAGGCTGATGAAAGACCAGACCACTAAGGGGCTTCAGGGCTCTGGAGAGCCAACCTCTCTGATGCCCAACGCAGGCAGGCTGATCTCCCTGTTTGATGTTGTCGATAGCACTACCATGACCATGCTTCTAGTTGAATCAATCAGAGAGAGAGAGAGAAAGTGTGTATAAACAAATCATCTGCCAGTTGATGTGTGTTCGTCTGTGTTGACATTTACATGTTGTTTCAGCAGTGTGTATTCATATGTTAGTGTGTGTGTGTGTTTAACTTTGCATTTAAGAAAGTTAGAAACATTGCTACTGTGTGTGTGTGTGTGTGTGTGTGTGTGTGTGTGTGTGTGTGTGTGTGTGTGTGTGTGTGTGTGTGTGTGTGTGTGTGTGTGTGTGTGTGTGTGTGTGTGTGTGTGTGTGTGTGTGTGTGTGTGTGTGTGTGTGTGTGTGAAGGTTAATCAGGTCTAGCAGTAGTCTGACAGGCTGTCATCAATCACCTCTATATCTCCTACACACTCCCTTCCTGCTAGTACCACCAGGCACCAGGTCATATACTGTACATTCTGAGGGTTTACTCTACCTCTACTCTCTCTCTCTCTCTGTGTTAACGCCGGGAGTCAGTATGAACATGTGTTAGTGAGTGTGTATAGTAGGTGTGTGAATGAGTGTTTCCAATGTGTGTGTGTGTCTTGCTGTTTGTCTGTGTCTGGCTTTGTGTCGGCTCTTTCGCAAACAAATATATTCTGAAGTACCCCCTCAGCCCAATCTGCACTGTGTGGCACAAATCTCAGCTGAATCAATGTTTAACTTTGCATTTAAGAAATTAGAAACACTGCTAATGTCGTGTCTTTGGCATCATTAATTTCACTAGGGTAGGGGGCAGCATTCTGAATTTTGGATGAAAAGCATGCCCAAATTAAACTGTCCGCTACTCAGTCCCAGAATATAGGATATGCATATAATTAGTAGATTTTGATAGAAAACACTCTAAAGTTTCCAGAACTGTTAAGAGAATGTCTGTGAGTATAACAGAACTGATATGGCAGGCGAAAACACCAGGAAAATCCAACCAGGATGTTCTATTATTTTGAAAGGCTGTTTTTCCATTGAAAGCCTATCCACCATACAAAGACTTAGGACCCAGTTCACGAGCTCTGTGGCTTCCTCTACACGTGGCCAGTCTTTAGGCATTGTTTCAGGCTTTTACTCTGAAAAATGAGGGAGATACAGCACTTTCAGTCAGTGACCAGTGGAAATTTCCATTCATCAGTCATGCGCCCTGATCGTGAAAGCGCCTTTCTTGTTTCTCCTTTCCTATTGACAAAGCTTTTGTCCGGTTGAAATATTATTGATTATATATGACAAAAACAACCGGAGGATGGATTTTAAACATCGTTTGGCATGTTTCTACTAAGTTTTATTGTACTTTTAAAAACTTGTTGTCCTGGAATTAGTGCACGCGCCTTCTGCATTCGGATTACTGGACAAAACGCTCAAACAAAAAGGATGTTTTTGCTCATAAAGAAGGACATTATCGAACAAAACAAACATTTATTGTCTAATATGGAGACCTGAGAGTTAGACCAGATGAAGATCATCAAAGGTATATGATTAATGTTAATGTCATTTCTGACTTTTGTGACACTCCTTGGCTGGAAAATGGCTGTATGCTTTTCTGTGGCTAGCTATCATAATCGCAAAGTGTGCTTTCGCCGTAAAGCGTTTTTGAAATCTGACACAACGGTTGCATTAAGGAGAAGTTTGTCTATATTTCCATGAAAACACTTGTATAGTTTATCAATATTTATAATGAGTATTTCTGTAATTTGATGTGGCTCTCTGCACTTTCACCGGATGTTTGTTTGAGACAATGCATTTCTGACCACAACGCGCCAATGTATACTCAGATTTTTGGATATAGGTATGAACTTTCCCAAACAAAACATACATGTATTGTGTAACACTCATAGGACATGAGTCCTATGAGTGTCATCTGATGAAGATCATCAAAGGTTAGTGATTAATTTTATCTATATTTATGCTTTTTGTGAATCCTTTCTTTGGCTGGAAAAATGGCTGTGATATTCTGTGAATAGGCACTCACCTAACATTATCGTTTGGTTTGCTTTCATTGTAAAGCCTTTTTGAAATCGAACACTGTGGCTGGATTTACAACAAGTGTATCTTTAAAATGGTGTAAAATACATGTATGTTTCAGGAATTTTCATTATGGGATTTCTGTTGTTGTGAATTTGGCGCCCTGCAGTTTCACTGGCTGTTGACGAGGTGGGACGCTACCGTCCCACGTACCCAAGAGAGTTTTTAAACCGAAGACTTATTTATCAAATAACTCTCTGTAATTATTATTACGCGATTAAACTGATTAATCATCTAACTGTAATTAACTAGGAAGTCGTGGCACCAAGGAAAATATTCAGATTATAAAGTTATAATTTTCCTAATATAACTTTCAGAAATAAATAATAAATATCTGATCAATTAGTCTTCGAATTAATGAATTATTCTTTACCTCATGTTAGTCTCATTCCAAACGTCGTAAATTGTTGGTTATCTGCACGAACCCAGTCTTCACTATGAGTCATCCATACATCAATTGTCTTAAATCATTTATTTACTAACTAAGTAATTCACAAAAATGCATAAACAAACAGTAGATAGTTAGAAGGAACATGAACATGAACGCTCACTCATTCGGGAATAATTGCAATCAATATACATATTTATGCTCTGTGTGTCGTCGGGATCTCTGTTGAAAAGTTTGTTTCTGTTGGAGTCTGTCCGCCCTCTCTCTGTCGTGGTTAGAATGGATAGTTCAGAATTACATTCATTCATGTCATTATAGAATAGATGTTTCGGCAGTTGTCGGTCTTCGCATTCAATGATACCGAATTCCTAGCTGCAGACTAGTAATTAATATCAAAGACTTGTTCTTATTATGTTGGTATCAATAGTCTAAGAGTTTAGCCACGTGGTATGGTTAAAAGATTCAGCCATCTACTCAAACCTTAGGGTTATGGTCTCCTCTCAAACCTTGGCCCTCTCGTTATTGAGGTAAGCTGGTCTCATCCTTAGTCCTCTCGTAATTGAGAGAAACATGGTCTGGTGACAGAAAACCCGGGTGAGGGTTTTATTCAGAAGAGCAGAAAAGGGCCTGTCCCAGGACGCAAGACCATAACTGTACTCATGGGCGGTCCTCTGATTTAGTTCAACTCCAAAGGGAATTCGAGTTTCCTTCATTAAACAGTCCAAATCACATGACACAATTTCACAAACAGTATCATCCTCACTCATTCATCTTATACAACAATTAGATTTAAGCCTCATATCTGAGGCTATTGTATAAACAACGTTATGGTAATGAGGCTCTATTGCCTCCCATGAGTTTCACAAAATTGTGCCAAACGGACCAGTTCGTAGCTGGATTCTTCACCAATCTTTTATACCTTCTCCAGAACATAAATGTTGTTCAGATCCCAAGTTCTGTGAGGTGGAAGAAATTCCTTTGTTCTCTCTATGAAAACTCACTCTCTCTTTATACTGTGGCCATGAGGAGATAATCTCCTCCAGGAATTTACGACCTCTCTGACAACAGCAGCCTGGTTGTAGGAGACAGAGAGATGGTGGGGATGGTGCCTGGTGTACCCAAAGAGGGCAACGTCATGACACTACAAATAGTTAACATTCAGTGCTGCTGTGCGTACTATTTACTTGTAAATCATCTCTCTCTCTCTCTCTCTCTCTCTCTCTCTCTCTCTCTCTCCCTCAGGTCCTGCCTCCCTCTCTTTGACAGTGAGCACCAGTGAGGCCAAAATGGAGGTCCACGAGAACACAGGTAAGAGAGGAGGAGAAGGGATGAATTGTGACAGTTGATGAGCTGTTTCTGCACATCTCTCTCTTTCTCTCTCAGATGCTGTGCTGTCCTGTCAGTTCAAGACAGAGAAGGAGACTAACCCTCGTATTGAGTGGAAGAAGAAAGGGAAGGACATCCACTTTGTTTATTTCGATGGAAAATTCACCGGTGACTAGACCTCATTCCCCCTACATCTCTACCCCTCTCCTCATGTTTCTTATTTTTCTCATCTCTCTACAACCCTTTGGTCCTTGTGGTATTCCAGGATCCTTTGCAGGTCGGGCCAAGATCGAGGGCGCAACGGTGACACTGCATGCCGTTACACAGAAGGACTCTGGGTTGTACCGCTGTGAGGTCAGCGCACCAGCAGATCACACAAATCTAGGAGAGGTCAATGTCACCCTCAACGTACTGGGTGAGCTGCTGTGTGCGTGTGTTAGTAACAATGTCATCCACCCACCCTGTGCCTTTACATTTGAGTAATTTAACACACATTTAATACAGAGCAACTTACAGAAGTGAGTGCAAATATTTTCACACTTGTATTATTATGGTACTGTTCCCGTGTTGGACTGGAACCCACAACCCTGGCGTTGCAAGCACCATGCTCTACTAACTGAGACACACAGTTGTCTTGTGTGTTGTCAAATCAAATCAAATCAATCACATACACATATTTAGCAAATGTTATTAAGGTGTAGCTAAATGCTAAATGTGTTCCTAGCTCCAACGGTGCAGTAGTATCTAACAATTCACAACAAAACACACAAATATAAAAGTTCAAGAATGGAATTAAGAAATAAGATGGCACAATGTTGGACTGGCATTGACTAAAATACAGTATATACATATGAAATGAGTAAAATAGTGTGTAAACATTACTAAAGTGACTATTACAGTCACAGAGAGAGGAAAGAGGTGAGGACAGAGAGGAGAGAGGGGCGAGGACAGAGATAGGAGGTGAGGACAGATAGGAGGTGAGATAGGAGGTGAGATAGGAGGTGAGGAGCTGAGGACAGAGATAGGAGGTGAGGACAGGGTGAGGAGGTGAGGACAGAGAGGAGTGAGGAGTGAGGACAGAGATAGGAGGTGAGGACATAGAGGAGAGAGGGGTGAGGACAGAGAGGAGAGAAGGGTGAGGACAGAGATAGGAGGTGAGGACCGAGATAGGAGGTGAGGACAGGGTGAGGAGGTGAGGACAGAGAGGAGTGAGGAGTGAGGACAGAGAGGATAGATGGAGTGAGGACAGAGGGAGGATAGACAGAGTGAGTACAGAGGGAGGAGAGACGGAGTGAGGACAGAGGGAGGAGAGACAGAGTCAGGTCAAAGGGAGGACAGAGGGAAGAGAAATGGAGTGAGGACAGAGGGAGGAGAGACAGGGTGATGACAGATGGAGGAGAGATGGAGTGAGGACAGAGGGGGGAAAGATGGAGTGAGGACAGAGGGAGGAGAGAGAGTGAGGACAGAGAAAGGAGAGACGGAGTGAGGACAGAGGGAGGAGAGACGGAGTGAGGACAGAGGGAGGAGAGACGGAGTGAGGACAGAGGGAGGAGAGACGGAGTGAGGACAGAGGGAGGAAAGACGGAGTGAGGACAGAGGGAGGAGAGATGGAGTGAGGACAGAGGGAGGACAAAGGGAGGAGAGATGGAGTGAGGACAGAGGGAGGAGAGACGGAGTGAGGACAGAGGGAGGAGAGACAGAGTGAGGACAAAGGGAGGACAGAGGGAGGAGAAACGGAGTGAGGACATAGGGAGGAGAGACAGGGTGATGACAGAGGGAGGAGAGACAGGGTGATGACAGAGGGAGGTGAGACAGGGTGATGACAGAGGGAGGAGAGACGGAGTGAGGACAAAGGGAGGACAGACGGAGGAGAAACGGAGTGAGGACATAGGAAGGAGAGACAGGGTGATGACAGAGGGAGGAGAGACAGGTTGATGACAGAGGATGGAGATGGAGGAGAGACAGGGTGAGGACAGAGGGAGGAGAGACAGGGTGATGACAGAGTGAGGACAGAGGGAGGAGAGACAGGGTGATGACAGAGGGAGGAGAGACGGACTGAGGACAGAGGGAGGAGAGACAGGGTGAGGACAGAGGGAGGACAGAGGAAGGAGAGACAGGGTGAGGACAGAGGGAGGAGAGACAGGGTGATGACAGAGTGAGGACAGAGGGAGGAGAGACAGGGTAATGACAGAGTGAGGACAGAGGGAGGAGAGACAGGGTGATGACAGAGGGAGGAGAGACGGACTGAGGACAGAGGGAGGATAGACAGAGTGATGACAGAGGGAGGGTGTATAGTGTGATGTAACGTCATTAACATGCCTTTGATCAGGCATCTGAAGCACCTCCATTACGTGTTACTCACAGAGTGTACATGTGTGTGTGCCTGCGTGTAAATGCGTGTGTGTGTTGGCAATCCTGTCCTCCTCCCCCAGTGCCCCCCCACACCCCGTTCTGTGAGGTGCCCAGCTCAGTGCTGTCTGGGGCAGGTGTAGAGCTCCACTGTAAGGACAAACTCAGTGTGCCCCCGCCTACCTTCCTCTGGTACAAAGACAACAAGGCCCTGAGCGCCACACACACCCCTAACATCGTCTATAGCATGGACACTGACACGGGAACACTGGTGAGTAACACGAAATGGAGGTGCTTTCGATGCCTGATCAAAGGCATGTTAATGACGTTACGTCACACTATACACCCTCCCTCTCTCATCACCCTGTCTCTCCTCCCTCTGTCATCACCCTGTCTCTCCTCCCTCTGTCATCACTCTGTCTCTCCTCCCTCTGTCCTCACTCCGTCTCTCCTCCCTCTGTCATCACCCTGTCCCTCCTCCCTCTGTCCTCCCTCTATCCTCACCCTGTCTCTCCCCCCTCTGTCCTCACCCTGTCTCTCCTCCCTCTGTCCTCACTCCATCTCTCCTCTCTCTGTCCACTCTCCGTCTCTCCTCCCTCTGTCTTCACTCCGTCTCTCCTCCCTCTGTCCTCACTCCATCTCTCCTCCCTCTGTCCCCTCTCCGTCTCTCCTCCCTCTGTCCTCACTCCGTCTCTCCTCCCTCTGTCCTCACTCCATTACTCCTCCCTCTGTCCTCACCCTGTCTCTCCTCCCTCTGTCATCACCCTGTCCCTCCTCCCTCTGTCCTCCCTCTATCCTCACCCTGTCTCTCCCCCTCTGTCCTCACCCTGTCTCTCCTCCCTCTGTCCTCACTCCATCTCTACTCTCTCTGTCCCTCTCCGTCTCTCCTCCCTATATCCTCACTCCGTCTCTCCTCCCTCTGTCCTCACTCCATCTCTCCTTTCTCTGTCCCCTCTCCGTCTCTCCTCCCTCTGTCCTCACTCCATCTCTCCTCTCTCTGTCCACTCTCCGTCTCTCCTCCCTCTGTCTTCACTCCGTCTCTCCTCCCTCTGTCCTCACTCCATCTCTCCTCCCTCTGTCCCCTCTCCGTCTCTCCTCCCTCTGTCCTCACTCCGTCTCTCCTCCCTCTGTCCTCACTCCATTACTCCTCCCTCTGTCCTCACTCTGTCTCTCCTCCCTCTGTCATCACCCTGTCTCTCCTCCATCTGTCCTCCCTCTGTCCTCACCCTGTCCCTCCTCCCTCTATCCTCACCCTGTCTCTCCCCCCTCTGTCCTCACCCTGTCTCTCCTCACTCTGTTCTCACCCTGTCTCTCCTCCCTTTGTCATCACCCTGTCTCTCCGCCCTTTCCTCCCTCTGTCATCACCCTGTCTCTCCTCTCTCTGTCATCACTCCGTCTCTCCTCCCTCTGTCATCACCCTGTCTCTCCTCCCTCTGTCATCACCCTGTCTCTCCTCTCTCTGTCATCACTCCGTCTCTCCTCCCTCTGTCATCACCCTGTCTCTCCTCTCTCTGTCATCACCCCGTCTCTCCTCCCTCTGTCATCACCCCGTCTCTCCTCCCTCTGTCCTCACCCTGTCTCTCCTCTCTCTGTCATCACTCCGTCTCTCCTCCCTCTGTCATCACCCTGTCTCTCCTCTCTCTGTCATCACCCCGTCTCTCCTCTCTCTGTCATCACCCCATCTCTCTCCTCTGTCCTCACCCCGTCTCTCCTCCCTCTGTCCTCACCCCGTCTCTCCTCCCTCTGTCCTTACCCCCTCTCTTCTCTCTCTGTCCTCACCACCTCACTACTCTGTCTGTCCTCACCACCTCACTACTCTGTCTGTCCTCGCTTCCTCTCTTCTCTATCTGTCCTCACCCCCTCTCTCCTCTCTCTGTGTGTCTCTGGAGCAGAAGATTAAGAGTGTGTCCAAGGCCGACTCAGGCCAATACCGCTGTGAAGTCTCCAATCGCGTGGGGGCGTCCAAAAGCTCTGTGGCCCATCACATGAAGGTCATAGAATGTACGTACAATCCAGTGTGTCTGTGTGTGTGTCTGTGTGTGTGTCTGTGTGTGTGTGTGTCTGTGTGTGTGTGTGTGTGTCTGTGTGTGTGTGTGTCTGTGTGTGTGTCTGTGTGTGTCTGTGTGTGTGTCTGTGTGTGTGTCTGTGTGTGTCTGTGTGTGTGTGTCTGTGTGTGTGTGTGTCTGTGTGTGTGTCTGTGTGTGTCTGTGTGTGTGTCTGTGTGTGTCTGTGTGTGTGTCTGTGTGTGTGTTTGTGTGTGTGTCTGTGTGCGTGTCTGTGTGTGTGTGTGTGTGTGTGTCTGTGTGTGTCTGTGTGTGTGTGTGTGTGTGTCTGTGTGTGTGTGTGTGTCTGTGTGTGTGTCTGTGTGTGTCTGTGTGTGTGTCTGTGTGTGTGTGTCTGTGTGTGTGTCTGTGTGTGTGTCTGTGTGTGTGTCTGTGTGTGTGTCTGTGTGTGTGTCTGTGTCTGTGTGTGTGTGTCTGTGTGTGTGTCTGTGTGTGTCTGTGTGTGTCTGTGTGTGTGTCTGTGTGTGTGTCTGTGTGTGTGTGTCTGTGTGTGTGTCTGTGTGTGTGTCTGTGTGTGTCTGTGTGTGTGTCTGTGTGTGTGTGTGTGTGTGTGTGTGTGTGTCTGTGTGTGTGTGTCTGTGTGTGTGTGTCTGTGTGTGTGTGTCTGTGTGTGTGTCTGTGTGTGTGTGTGTCTGTGTGTGTGTGTGTCTGTGTGTGTGTGTGTCTGTGTGTGTGTGTCTGTGTGTGTGTGTCTGTGTGTGTGTCTGTGTGTGCTCTAGAATGTTTGTGGGTTTGTGGAAATTGGAACACTTTCTGTCTTTTCTTCCTCATCTCTTCTCTCCAATCATTCTTCATCCTTCATCCTTCTCCAATCATCCTTCATCCTCCAATCATCCTTCATCCTTCTCCAATCATCCTTCATCCTCCAATCATCCTTCATCCTTCTCCAATCATCCTTCATCCTCCAATCATCCTTCATCCTTCTCCAATCATCCTTCATCCTTTCCCAATCATCCTTCATCCTTCTCCAATCATCCTTCATCCTTTTCCAATCATCCTTCATCCTTCTCCAATCATCCTTCATCCTTTTCCAATCATCCTTCATCCTTCTCCAATCATCCTTCATCCTTCTCCAATCATCCTTCATCCTTATCTTTTCTGCCTCTCTCTGTTCTCTCTTGGCTCCCGTCCCCTCTGCCGGGTAGGAGCATTGGTCCAGTAACCGAAAGGTTGCTGGATCGAATCCTCGATCTGACAAGGTAAAAATCTTCCGTTCTGCACCTGAGCAAGTCAGTTAACCCATTGTTCCCCAGGTGCCGATGACGTGGATGTCGATTAAGGCAGCCCCCCCACACCTCTCTGATTCAGAGGGGTTGGGTTAAACACAGAAGACACATTTAATTTGAAGGCATTCAGTTGTACAACTGACTAGGTATCCCCCTTTCCCCCTTCTTCATCCCTTTCTCCCTCTGTCCCCCCTCCTTCAGATCCGTTGAGCATGACGACACTGATAGCCGGAGCTGTAGGCCTCTTCCTGCTCATCCTCATATGCTGCCTGGATGTGTGTCTCCCATTGACAGGGCTGCTGCAAAAAGGGTGAGTACATCACCACACAGACTATATGTGCTTGTGGCCGACTGATACAATTAAGCAATAAGGCACGAGGGGGTGTGGCATATGGCCAATATGCCACGGCTAAGGGATGTTCTTACGCCCAACACAACGCGGAGTGCCTGGATACAGCCTTTAGCCGTGGTATAATGGCCATATACCACAAACCCCCGAGGTGCCTTATTGTTATTATAAACTGGATACCAATGTAATTAAAGCAGTAAAAATAAGTGTTTAGTTATACTCGTGGTATACGGTCTGATATACCACTGCTGTCAGCCAATCAACATTCAGGGCTCAGACCACCCAGTTTACAATGAAAAATATTTTCTAATTGTCCTGTTCCTCTTGTTTCTTCATGCTTGCCAAGAGGAGCAGGAAGGAAGCAGGTCAGTATTTCAGACAACCATTCTGTCAGCTTCTTATTGTGTTGCTGATGTGTTTGCATGTTATAGTTACACGTGCAATCATATGTTCAATCCTATATATATGTGTGTATGTTGTGTGAAACTGTACCTCTTGCACATGTAACTATAACATGCAAAGGAGAGGAACAGGACAATTAGATATATATATACAGTGGGGCAAAAAAGTATGTAGTCAGCCACCAATTGTGCAAGTTCTCCCACTTAAAAAGATGAGTGAGGCCTGTAATTGTCATCATAGGTACACTTCAACTATGACAGACAAAATGAGAAACAAAATCCAGAAAATCACATTGTAGGATTTTTTATGAATTTATTTGCAAATTTTGGTGGAAAATAAGTTTTTGGTCACCTACAAACAAGCAAGATTTCTGGCTCTCACAGACCTGTAACTTCTTTTTTAAGAGGCTCCTCTGTCTTCCACTCGTTACCTGTATTAATGGCACTTTTTTGCCTCACTGTATATATACACAGTTGAAGCAGGAAGTTTACATACACTTAGGTTGGAGTCATTAAAACAAATTTTTCAACCACTCCACAAATGTCTTGTTAATAAACTATAGTTTTGGCAAGTTGGTTAGGACATCTACTTTGTGCATGACACAAGTAATTTTTCCAACAATTGTTTACAGACAGATTATTTCACTTATAATTCACTGTATCACAATTCCAGTGGGTCAGAAGTTTACAAACACTAAGTTGACTGTTCCTTTAAACAGCTTCGAAAATAAATAAAAAGGATGTCATGGCTTTAGAAGCTTCTGATAGGCTAATTGACATAATTTGAGTCAATTGGAGGTGTACCTGTGGATGTATTTCAAGGTCTACCTTCAAACTCAATGCCTCTTTGCTTCACATCCTGGGAAAACCAAAAGAAATCAGCCAAGACCTCAGAAAAATAATTGTAGACCTCCACAAGTCTGGCTCATCCTTGGGAGTGTAAACACCATGGGACCATGTATCCGTCATACCGCTCAGGAAGGAGGCGTATTCTGTCTCCTAGAGATGAACGTACTTTGGTGCGAAAAGTGCTATATCAATCCCAGAACAACAGCAAAGGACCTTGTGAAGATGCTGGAGGAAACATGTACAAAAGTATCTATATCCACTGTAAAACGAGTCCTATATCGATATAACCTGAAAGGCCGCTCAGCAAGGACGAAGTCACTGCTCCAAAATCGCCATAAAAAAGCCAGACTATGGTTTGCAACTGCACATGGGGACAAAGATCGTACTTTTTGGAGAAATGTCCTCTGGTCTGATGAAAAAAAAATACAACTGTTTGGCCAAAATGACCATCGTTATGTTTGGAGGAAAAGGGGGGAGGCATGCAATCTGAAGAACACGATCCCAACCGTGAAGCACGGGGGTGGCAGCATCATGTTGTGTGGGTGCTTTACTGCAGGAGGGACTGGTGCACTTCACAAAATAGAGGACATCATGAGGAGGAAAGTGATGTGGATATATTGAAGCAACATCTCAAGACATCAGTCAGGAAGTTAAAGCTTGGTCGCAAATGGGTCTTCCAAATGGACAATGACCCCAAGCATACTTCCAAAGTTGTGACAAAATGGCTTAAGGACAACAAAGTCAAGGTATTGGAGTGGCCATCACAAAGCCCTGACCTCAATCCTGTAGAAAATTTGTGGGCAGAACTGAAAAAGCCGGTGCGAGCAAGGAGGCCTACAAACCTGACTCAGTTACACCAGCTCTGTCAGGGAATGGGCCAACATTCACCCAACTTATTGTGGGAAGCTTGTGGAAGGCTACCTGAAATGTTTGACCCAAGTTAAACAATTCAAAGGTAATGCTACCAAATACTAATTGAGTGTATGTACACTTCTGACCCACTGGGAATGTGATGAAAGAAATAAAAGCTGAAATTAATAATTATCTCTACTATTATTCTGACGTTTCACATTCTTAAAATAAAGTGGTGATACTAACTGACCTAAGACAGGCACATTTTAGTAGGAATAAATGTCAGGAATTGTGAAAAACTGAATTTAAATGTATTTGGTTAAGGTGTATGTAAACGTCCGACTTCAACTGTATATGGTACTTTAATTGGGCTCCCGAGTGGCGCAGCGGTCTAAGGCACTGCATCTCAGTGCTAGAGGCGTCACCACAGACACCCTGGTTCAATCCCAGGCCCTATCGCAACCGGCTGTGATTTGGAGTCCCATAGAGCGGCGCACAATTGGCCCTGGTTTGGCCGGTGTAGGTTGTCATTGTAAATTAGAATTTGCTCTTAACTGACTGGCCCAGTTAAGTAAAGGGGAAAAAAGGACAGGCTTGTGGTAATGGTTGGAGCAGAACTAGTGAAATGGTATCAAATACGTGAGACATAGCTTTCCATGTGTTTGATGCCGTTCCAGCTATTATTATGAGTTGTCCTCCCCTCAGTAGCCTCCACTGATATACATGGCTGAGACTCTCAATGTCATAACTCTTCTTAACAGACAAATACATTCATTCATTGTGGTGTGTGTGTGTGTGTGTTTTTCTGTTGCACCAACTTCTACAGTCCACCTCCTCCCCCCACCAGAAACGTGAGTGTGTTGCCATTCCCAGTTGTTGTTGATCAGGAACGGTTATTATTCCTTCTACTGTCAGTATTAACTTAGTTGAGCAGTGGTATTGTTTTAAATTGGACTGTTCTTGGAGCAGTTGTTGTTGAGTGAGTTGGTGATAATAGTAACCAGTCTAGTTAACTGATGGATACGCCTTTCCCTTTCTGCAGCCCAAGAACAACAAACACACCCAGTCCTTCATGATCTGAGGGTATAGCACACACACACACACACACACACACACACACACACACACACACACACACACACACACACACACACACACACACACACACACACACACACACACACACTTCATGATCAGGGTACACACACACACACACACACACACACACACACACACAGTCCTTCATGATCTGAGGGTATAGCACACACACACACACACACACACACACACACACACACACACACACACACACACACACACACACACACACACACACACACACACACACACACACACACACACAGTCCTTCATGATCTGAGGGTATAGCACACACACACACACACACACACACACACACACACACACACACACACACACACACACACACACACACACACACACACACACACACACACACACCCAATCCTTCATGATCTGAGGGTATAGCACACACACACACACACACACACACACACACACACACACACACACACACACACACACACACACACACACACACACACACACACACACACACACACACACACAGTCCTTCATGATCTGAGGGTATAGCACGCACATAAACACATACACACACACACACGTACACACATTCAGTGGATGGATGGAGAGAATGTGCAACAGAATACATATTTTAGTTAGCTTACACCACCTATGATACTGCTCACTGCTGTACCCTTCTCTGTGTGTGTTTTATTTACAATTCTGCTGTTTATGACTGTGATGAGAAGCAATGAAATATATTAACATCGCTGTTTTACAGAGATATTTGTATACTTATATTTTTTAAGTATTTGTTTTGGGCTTTTGTGTGATGAAGGATGTGTCATGTTTGAACAGGTGTTTGTATGCACATGTGACTATTAAATCATCTGAATATCTTTTCATTAAATATATTTCACCACAGGTTGCCTCCTATTTAACAACATGATACGTTTGGCCATAAACCTTATACTGATCCTATTATATTTTTAAATATCTAAAAATGTATAAGGGATAAAGTGGTAGTTAGGTGAAAATTAGTCGGTTGAAAAAATGAACAAACGTTTGAATGTTCAAGCTGTCATCATGCACAGATCTCCTTCGAGTTGGTTCCCTCAAGGTGGCGCTACAGAGCAGGATATTTCTCTGGGGCAAACACAGCACAGAGACCTTAGCTAAGATTTAGTGGTCCATAAACAATGTCTCTCGTGTTCATTTAGTTATTGTATTGTTTTATTGTTCTTCTGCTGCCTCTACGTTTGGGCCATAAGCTGTTTTTCTGACCATCAATTCAATTCACTTGTTTCAATTATGTGTGTGTGCATTTGTGCATGATCTCGTATGTTTGTGCATATGTTTGGGATCTTGTGTTTGTGTACATGCGCGTGTGTGAGTGTGGTCTTGTCACTGTGTGTGTGTGTGACCTTGGTCTTGTCACTGTGTGTGTGTGTGACCTTGGTCTTGTCACTGTGTGTCTGAGCGAGGTGACGGCTGTCCCCCAGATTCTGCGCCAGAACCTCCTGTTGTCAGATGTTAAATTAAGCCTCAAACAAGCTCTCCTCTAAGACGTATGCTTGGCCTGTCTCTCTCTGTGCCCGCCTCTGCTAAACAGACATTAGCCATGCATCACATAACACTGAGAATACAGTAGTGCTGAGTGGTTAGTGCTTTTTTGAGGTTGGTTTGGCTTGGGCTTGGGGTGAGTGATTAGTGCTAATTGAGGTCGTTTTGGGTTGGGTTATATTAATTTTGATTATGAATATATGACCTTGCAATTATTTTAGTTTTTTAATAGAAATTCCAAAGCCAAATTTTGAGAACATTCAATTGCCAAAACATTGGAAACATTCCATTGTCTCCAACAACATAGGACAAAGCAATTAATAAGAACCAAATGATGGTGACTGCCCATTAGTTTATCACTTATTAATCATCATTTACTCACATTATTTTAATTCAATAACATATTTAGGTTGTGTATAGCATATAACTTTATCAGATGACTTTATTATTTAATTTCTTAAAGTCGTGATCTCATCGCTCAGGCAATAGCAGCCAGACAACCATCTAACGTTATATATGTGCTCTTGGCTCGCGAAAACGGTAGTCAGTGATCCTTGGGTTGCAACAGCTGCCCATACTGCAGAGCTGTCGGACGAAATCAATAGTTTAGTAGTTCTTCAAAAGTAGAGAATACACACAAGACTGCTACAACTATGAATCCGCTATAACTACCTCACAAACAGTCTCTATCCTTCTCGTCATTGTGTTTACATTCCACTCTTATGCTGTGTGCGATGCCGGGAAGAATAGGCGCAATGGATTCTGGTCATTGACCACGTTTTCTGATCTGAATTAAATTGAATATTTTCCTATTGAAACTATTTATATATAGAGAAACGGCGCGTTCACAATAAATAACGAATTAAATGGAATTTAAGTAATTCAACCGACATCGGTCAATTAGTTGTTTAATAATTTAAAAAAACGAAATTTCATTAACCGCTCAGCACGAGAAAGCAGTGAAGAAAACTGAGAAAACAGACTTTACACCAGGCAGCAGCATCACAATAGACTTCGATCAAAGCTCCTGAGACATTACATACATCTGGTGTGTATTCACTGAGGTGAAACATTCAGAAACATATAATTAGAATACAGGATCTCTATGTTCAGAACATTTGCAGATAGAAATGCAAATTGTATTTGTATTTATTAAGGATCCCCTTTAGCTACTGCCAAGGCAGCACTTATATACAATAAAAAGTATTACATGTCATATCTACCACATATCTACAGTACAAAATTCATGTGTACGTGTGTGTAGAGTGTGTGTTATCATGCATATGTGTATGTGTGTGTCTTTTCACAGTCCACAGTGTTCCATAACCTGTATTTGTATCTGTTTTTTTAAACCTGATTCTACTGCTTGCATCAGTAACCTGATGTGGAATAGAGTTCCATGTAGTCATGGCTCTATGTACTGTAGTACTGTGCACCTCCCATAGTCTGCTCTGGACTTGGGGATTGTGAAGAGACCTCTGGTGGCATGTCTGTAATGAATAGAGCTGACATGATGCCCAATTGAGTTCTGCATGACTGAATATCATATCTGTTTTATACTGAACGAAAATATAAACGAGGCTTGTAAGGTGTTGGTCCCATGTTTCATGAACTAAAGTAAAAGATCACAGAAATGTTCAATATGCACAAGCTTATTTCTCTCACATTTTGTGCACACATTCGTTTACATCCCTGTTACTGAGCATTCTTCCTTTGCCAAGACAATCATCAGTAAGCTAATTAAACAGCATGATCATTACACAGGTGCACCTTGTGCTGTGGACAATAAAAGGCCACTCTAAAATGTGCAGTTTTGTCACAGCAGTGGCATAGTGCTAAGGAGGTTTGCCGGGAGGGAGGAGGAAATGGTGACTTTAATCTGAAAGTGCTGCAAGTGAAGTGTGTGATAAGGAAAATAGTGAAATCAAAGAACGGATCAAAACAAGCAAAAGTTGTAGTAGAAGACAAGGACTGGTCCAATAATGCATTTCTTATTGGACTGTTTTTTTTTGGACGAGGAGATTTATTTGGGAAATCCATTTGTAATATCGAGGACTGTGATGAAACCAGTGGGAAAGGTGAATTCAATCAAGGTGACTAGAAGCGGCCTTGTTTTGGTTAATCGTGTTGATGAAGAACAGAGTACACTGGATCTGGCTATATTGCCCACGTCAGAAGTAACGTGTTGGTCTTCGGAGCAGGGCGCCTGCCAAAGGAGTTACATCTGGAGTTTCGTTGAATATAGTACCTTAGTCATAAAATCCCAGGAGTGGTCAGTACACGTCGCCTGACCCGTATGGTAAATGGAAGGACGGAGAAAAGCATGTCAATATTATTGTTGTTTGAGGAGACTACCTGAATATGTGAAGCTTGGATATGTGAGGTATGCCGTGAGAGGATTTGTGTGTGGAAATTGTAAAGGACATGGTAACATTTCACATGTTTTCAGACAGGAGAAGTATGAAAAATCTGTGATTGGAAAATGTTGCAACTGTGGTGGGAATCATACTCCGGACTTCCCTGAGTGCCCTGTTAGGGTGAAGGAGGTCAAGGTGTCAAGGACCAGGGCTTCCAATGGATCTCCAATGTGGAGGTGGTGAAGAGTCGAATGGGCAAGGGGCCACACTGTTGAAGATATGTTGGTGGATGCATTGCAACCAGTTGCTAATGTTTTAAGTCAATCGGGTGATCTGGATACATTCATCGTGAAGGAGGGGGATTTTGTGACATTTATAGCCACAGTGATTAATATCTAAGAAGTCCAAAATCTGGATATCATTATATCTACAGCCGAGAAGTTTTTGGGGTACCAAGACTTGGCAGAAGCACTACAAGGACTATTGTCGCTTGGAAATGTCCAGCCTTCACAAGTGGCTTCTGGGGATCTTCTGTGTTGGGACTTGATTAGAATTAGGTTTTTACAGAAAAGCAGGTTGATTTTGTTTAGTTAATTTTCTTTTTGGTAGTTTGTATGATTTTCTATTTATCTTTACCCAAATGTTTTACTTTTTGGGATCCTTATTATCCATCTGCATGGTAGGTGGCAGAATGCACATCTAATTGTTGCAAACACCATTATACCATAGAAGAAGAAGCATTTTTGTCACACAACACAATGCCATAGATGTCTCAAGTTTTGAGGGAGCGTACAATTGGCATGCAGACTGAAGAAATGTCCACCAGAGCTGTTGCCAGATAATTGAATGTTCATTTCTCTATCATAAACCGCTTCAACGTTATTTTAGAAAATTTGGCAGTATGTTCAACCGGCCTCACAACCGCAGACCATGTGTAACCACGCCAGCCCAGGATCTCCACATCCGGCTTCTTCACCTGCGGGATGGTCTGAGACGCCGGACAACTGATAAAACTGTGGGTTTGCACAAGCGATGAATGTCTGCACAAACTGTCAGAAACCGTCTCAGGGAAGCTCATCTGCATGCTCGTTGACCAGGGTCTTGAACTGACTGCAGTTCGGTGTCGTAACTGACTTCAGTGGGAAAATGCTCACATTCGATGGCCACTGGCACGCTGGAGAAGTGGGTTCTTCACGGTTTCAACTGGTCTGGGCAGATGGCAGACAGTGTGTATGGAGTCATGTGAGAGAGCGGTTTGCTGATGTTAGCAAACCATTCTCTGGAGTATGTTCTTGTGAGGACGAGAATGTTTAAAACATCACATATGATAAGCATTCGCACTTCCCATACCGTATTACCTCACGCTGCATATCTCCATTCACTGAACCTTCTTCCAGCCAGGACAACGGCAACAATAAACATCAAACAAGATATACACAAAGAAAACGTTTTAGTTCATAATTACCAGCAAGCTCTATGTGAATCGTAATAATCGAGCAATCCAGATAGTTAAACAGGCTAAAATGACCTTAAACCAATGGTATACAAGGTAGATGTACATTGTTCATGGGTAGCTAGCTACCAATTCTTTGTGGCTAGCTAGCTAGCCAGTTAGCTCTATTGACTTATGATGGACTTACTCTTTCACTGAACCTTCTTCCAGCCAGGACAATGGCAATAGAGACCAAACAAGATATACACAAAACAAATGTTTTACTTCATAACTATCAGCTAGCTATATGTGTATCATAATAATGTAGCTAACCAGCTAGTTAAACAGGCAACAATGACCTAAAATGAATGGGTAGATGTCAATTATTCATGGGTAGCTAGCTAGCAAACAATTCTTTGTGGATATCTGGCTAGCTAACAGTAGTAGCTAGCCGGGTAACCCAATTGAATTACTATAGGCTTGCAATTTATGCACACTACAGTGGGTATCGTAGGCAGGTTAACATGGCTCAAATAATGGCCGCCATTGACTTCAAGAAATGTAGAAAACATTTTTATGTGGTTGCATCATATTTCTGTGCATACTTTCCGTTGAAGCTTGCATGCTTCAAAATATGTACAAACAATTTTTGATTTGGACTCATCCTTCGACTCTCCTGTGCTCCAATTTGCGTGCTCGGAGCATGGTAGTTTTCATTTTGATAAATACCCCTTGTCGCTGAGAATATGCTCCTTATTGAAACAGGTGGCACAATACACACATATTCTGACACACTCCTCTTTCACAGTTCCTATTTTCACTTTCATGTTTAAAATAAACTGGTAGTGTTCTTGTCGAGACCTCACACGCACTCACACACAGACTCATGAGCACACACACAACAACTCACAAAGATATTCACATACACATACAGGTGCAATCAGAAAGTATTCAGACCCTCTTTTCCACATTTTGTTACATTACAGCTTTATTCTAAAATAGATTTTTTTTAAATGTCCTCATCAATCTACACACAATACACGATAATGACAAACCGAAAACAGGGTTTGATAGATTTTTGCCAATTACATACGTTTTCAGAACCTTTCCTATGAGACTTGAAATTGAGCTCAGGTGCGTCCTGTTTCCATCAACTTGATTTAGTCCGCTTGTGGTAAATTCAATTTATTGGACATTATTTTGAAAGGGACACACCTATATAAGGTCCCACAGTTGACAATGCATTTCAGAGCAAAAACCAAGCTATGAGGACAAAGAAATTCTCCATAGTGCTCCGAGACAGGATTGTGTCGAGGCACAAATCTGTGGGGAAGGGTACCAGAACATTCCTGCAGCATTGAAGGTCCCCAAGAACACAGTGGCCTTCATCATTCTTAAATGAAAGAAGTTTGAAATCACCAATTGGGGGAGAAGGGCCTTGGTCAGGGAGGTGATCAAGAACCCAATGGTAACTCTGACAGAGCTCCAGAGTTCCTCTGTGGAGCTGGAACAAGCTTCCAGAAGGACAACCATCTGTGCAGCACTCGACCAATCAGGCCTTTATGGTAGAGTGGCCAGACGGAAGCCACTCCTCAGTAAAAAGCACATGACAGCCCACTTGGAGTTGGCCAAAAGGCACCTAAAGGACACTCAGACCATGAGAAACAAGATTCTCTGGTCTGATGAAACTAAGATTGACCTCTTTGGCCTGGAGGAAACTTGGCACCATCCCTACGGTGAAGCACGGTGGTGGCAGCATCATGTTGTGGGAATGTTTTTCAGCGGCAAATCAAATCAAATCAAATGTATTTATATAGCCCTTCGTACATCAGCTGATATCTCAAAGTGCTGTACAGAAACCCAGCCTAAAACCCCAAACAGCAAGCAATGCAGGTGTAGAAGCACGGTGGCTAGGAAAAACTCTCTAGAAAGGGGCTGGAAGACTAATCAGGATCGAGGGAATGATGAACGGAGGAAAGTACAGAGAGATCATTGATGAAAACCTGCTCCAGAGGGCTCAGGACCCCGGACTGTGGAGAAGGTTCACCTTCCAACAGGATAATGACCCTAAGAACACAGTCGAGACAATGCAGGATTGGCTTCGGGACAAGTCTCTGAATGTCCTTGAGTGGCCCAGCCAGAGCCCGGACTTGAACCCGATCGAACATCTCTGGAGAGACCTGAAAATAGCTGTACAGCGACGCTCCAAATCCAGCCATAACAAAGAGGTTGAATACATTTCAGTTTACATTTTTTATTAGTTAGTAAAAGTGTATAAAGACATGATTCCACTTTGACGTTATGGGGTAGTATGTGTAGGCCTTGTGACAAAAAAAATCTACATTTAATCCATTTGAAATTCAGGCTGGAATACAACAAAATGTGGAAAAAGTCAAGAGGTGTAAATACTTTCTGAAGACACTGTATGTACAGCCTATTAATAGAAAGCAGAACTGAGCTAAGATACTGAGGCAACTCAACATTCGGAAGCTGTTATTAATGTTTTGTACACTCCCCTATGTTCACTCATCTCCCCATAACTCTAACCTCTCTCCCTCACGCCCATATCCCCTCTCCCCATCACTCACCGCTCTCTCTCACCCCTGTGTACCCTCACCTCCCCATCATCACTAACTACCCCACTACCTCACCCCTCTGCCCCTCATCCCCTATAGTCCATACCTCATCAGCCCAGCTCCATCCTCTCTCCTTCACTTCCTCATATGCCTTAAAGCTGAAATCCCTAAAGGGGACACAGCACCACTGACTCACCCCTCTGCCCCTCATCCCCTATAGTCCATACCTCATCAGCCCAGCTCCATCCTCTCTCCTTTACTTCATCATGTCTTAAAGCTGACATCCCTAAAGGGAACACAGCACCACTGCCTCACCCCTTTGCCCCTCATCCCCTATAGTCCATACCTCATCAGCCCAGCTCCATCCTCTCTCCTTTACTCTCCTTCAGCTTCAAAGCTAGAGTCCTTAGTTGCTGCATTCGTTTTGGGATTTTTAAATGAATTATATATACCCATTGATTATTGAAGAATATAACTTATAAATGCCTCATGAGCTTAGTTCAACTGTCATACCTAGGGTTGCAAAGCTACCGGTCATTTACCAAAGTTAACATAATCTTCTGTTATTTTGGTTATTGACAGAACATCTATTGGAATTTATGGTAACTTTGGAAATTTATACTTGAAAAACTTACAAAATATATATTCATATATAGTATGTATTATTTTTTGTTGATCTGTGTCCATATTGTCCATGAGTTTTTACTAGATAGACCATATGGTTCAAGAGAAATAGCCCAATTAATGAGAAAAGCATCTAATCAACAATAGTTTCCATTAACTCTGCAACTCTTCCAACTATATACTTTTTTTTCTTCACAACTGCCACCAGTTTGATGCCAAAACATTTATAACAAATTAATAATGTTGCAGTTAAATAAATAAACGTGTGCATTAAACACCAATAGCATTTATGTTATGGTACATATTTAGGATAATCAAATAAAATCACCTTATTTAATGATTAAATATATTGTACATGTGATAAGGCCACACAGAGAGGCAGAAATCGGAATCTGAAGTATCCAAAAATGATACTAAATTTAATCTTACAAAATTCCCATTTAAACCATAATATTTACCAAAATTCTGGTAGTTTACTGGTAAATGTCAAACGTTTCCAGTAATATCTCAGCTTGTACGTTTGGTTCCTTGGAAGTTGTGGGAATGTACATTTTTGGTTTCCCATTGGTTCTAGGAACAAAGCCACACACACACACACACACACACACACACACACACACACACACACACACACACACACACACACACACACACACACACACACACACACACACACACACACACACACACTAATTTGCTTAGGTATTGATCAGCAAACACATTTCTTTTTTATAGTGCCACAGCGTCCGTGAGAGTCAAACCTATGATCTTCTTTTCTCTATCCAGGATGGAGCTAGCATGATACAAAGCTGATCATTTTAATCTATTTAAACAGACCCCATATTAATATCAGGTGTGGCCAATTAGTGGGCGCAGCCAACACACCTGAACTTGACAAGATAGAGAATAGAGAGAGTTTCGTTGAAAATAGAACAGAATAGATATGTTTTTTTTTAAAACATTCTTAGAACATTCTTTGAACGTTACTAATGTTTTCTTGTGTTTTTTTATTGAACGTTTTTTGAATGTTCTGAGAACATGACTTTAAATATAACCACAAGGATACCTGCAGAAAACATTATGCTGCAGTACCTTTATTTATCCAGGTAAGAAAAACACTTTGAGGTTAGAAGAACGTTTCTTAACATCCTCGGAACGTTCTAAGATAACTTTAAATCGAACCACGAGGAAACCAGTAGAAAACGTAATGCTGAAGTACTGATATTCCCACCTAAGAAACATGGTTCTCAGAATTTTATATGCCAGCTGGGTATCCTGTACCATTCCCAGAACATTGTAGGAAGGTTGTATACAAAATAACTGTAGGACAACCACGTTCTTACCAAGCTCTAAGAAAC
The DNA here is from genome assembly GCF_023373465.1 of Oncorhynchus keta. NCBI lineage: Eukaryota > Metazoa > Chordata > Actinopteri > Salmoniformes > Salmonidae > Oncorhynchus > Oncorhynchus keta. Next base: position 12,403,499 of record NC_068454.1, read on the forward strand.
ATATGGAATGTTATGTGCTAGCTGGGATACCTTCCATTTGCAACCCTAGTCGTACCCCATCACAACCCAAAATATATACGTTTGTTTCCTCCACTGTTTGTAAAGAACGTTACATGTAACAAACACTGTATAGCCTCAAAAGAAGGTTAAGACTATACATTTTATATCACAAATGGTCTGCCCTTGCATCCATAGCTTTGTCTATTCATTTGACAGTGGTTACATTTCGCCAACCCCATCCCTTAGATTTTTAGAGAAAGAGATGCAGGCAGAACGTATTTTCAGTGAAGGATACGAGCCTGAAGCCACTCCTAAGCATTCTGGAAAGTAACGGACAGCTTTAATGTGTGTGTGTGTGTGTGTGTGTGTGTGTGTGTGTGTGTGTGTGTGTGTGTGTGTGTGTGTGTGTGTGTGTGTGTGTGTGTGTGTGTGTGTGTGTGTGTGTGTGTGTGTGTGTGTGTGTGTGTGTGTGTGAAATACACTAACGTGTCTATGCTTGTGGGGGAATTGGTTCTATTCATTATGTTTCTATGTTTCCATTTGACTGTGTGTTCAGTTCTGTTTCCCTACCATACATCTGTTTTCCACCTGCACAAATGTTGAGCGGTGATCAGTAAGTTTTCTCTTCTCAGTTCTGGTTTCTAATAATATACTGAAGGAGTTACACCCAGTGGTGATTTTAGCATGTAAATCTTGGTCGGGCTTTGCTGGATGCATGCCATCACGGACACTACACAACACAACACTTAACAATACATGAATTGCACTATAACAGTGACAAATGGTGCCCACAAACTGTTAGAGCCGACATAGAGCTGTCCCAACAGAAGAGTCCCAACACCTTACCACTGCAACACCTGGCTTTCAGTGGAGCCTTGTCTGTCAGCGAAACAGTTCATTCAGCCTCATTTACTGCCTTTCAAAAAACAACATTTTTTATCTAACCTTTATTTATCCAGATAAGAAAGACCCTTTAAGGTTAGAAACCTCTTTTAAACATAGCTGATATGTGTCCGTGTGCTCCCTCCCCCGCCTCTAGGTCACCAGGCTGCTCGTTAGGACGCACACCTGTCACCAGTGTTAGGCGCATAATGACACTCATCTGTACTCCATCCCCTCCTTGATTACCTGCCCTATATACACTGCTCGAAAAAATATAGGGAACACTAAAATAACACATCCTAGATCTGAATGAATGAAATATTCTTATTAAATACTTTTTTCTTTACATAGTTCAATATGCTGAACACGAAATCACACAATTATCAATGGAAATCAAATTTATCAACCCATGGAGGTCTGGATTTGGAGTGACACTCAAAATTAAAGTGGAAAACCACACTACAGGCTGATCCAACTTTAATGTAATGTCCTTAAAACAAGTCTAAATGAGGCTCAGTAGTGTGTGTGGCCTCCACGTGCCTGTATGACCTCCCTACAATGCCTGGGCATGCTCCTGATGAGGTGGCGGATGGTCTCCTGAGGGATCTCCTCCCAGACCTGGACTAAAGCATCCGCCAACTCCTGGACAGTCTGTGGTGCAACGTGGCGTTGGTGGATGGAGCGAGACATGATGTCCCAGATGTGCTCAATTGGATTCAGGTCTGGGGAACGGGTGGGCCAGTCCATAGCATCAATGCCTTCCTCTTGCAGGAACTGCTGACACACTCCAGCCACATGATGTCTACCATTTTCTTGCTTTCAGAGGAACCCAGGGCCAACCGCACTAGCATATGGTCTCACAAGGGGTCTGAGGATCTCATCTCGGTACCTAATGGCAGTCTGACTACCTCTGGTGAGCACATGGAGGGCTGTGCGGCCCCCCAAAGAAATGCCACCCCACACCATGACTGACCCAGCGTCAAACCGGTCATGCTGGAGGATGTTGCAGGCAGCAGAATGTTCTCCACGGCATCTCCAGACTCTGTCACGTCTGTCACATGTGCTCAGTGTGAACCTGCTTTAATCTGTGAAGTGCACAGGGTGCCAGTGGCGAATTTGCCAATCTTGGTGTTCTCTGGAAAATGCCCAATGTCCTGCACGGTGTTGGGCTGTAAGCACAACCCCCACCTATGGACGTCGGGCCCTCATACCACCCTCATGGAGTCTGTTTCTGACCGTTTGAGCAGACACATGCACATTTGTGGCCTGCTGGAGGTCATTTTCATCTCTATTAATATGACAAGGATTAAAAAGGATAGATGCCAGTAGATTGTCGACTTGATTCATGATGATTTCTCTTCATTATCTCTATTAATATGACAAGGATTAAAAAGGATAGATGCCAGTAGATTGTCGACTTGATTCATGATGATTTCTCTTCATTATCTCTATTAATATGACAAGGATTAAAAAGGATAGATGCCAGTAGATTGTCGACTTGATTCATGATGATTTCTCTTCATTATCTCTATTAATATGACAAGGATTAAAAAGGATAGATGCCAGTAGATTGTCGACTTGATTCATGATGACGACTCCTAGTTAAGACTTTGAAAGTAAGATGTTGATCAGTCCAATCAAAGCTACTGTACATATAACGTGATTTGACGTCATTCTATCTGTGGCCAATGACCTCGAGCCTTCTTGGAAGGACACTTGCAATATAACTATGGCGGGACCCAAAGGGCTGAAATTTTGACTGTCTACCCTTAGTAAGCACTTAAACTTGGCGATGACGTACTGTCCCCATGAGTGAGAGAACACTGGGCCAATCACGGCACAATGCTCCTATTTTCTGCTGGCTCTGCCCCACCTGCCCTGAATGATAGGTCGCCACTGTTCACACCCCTTGACTTATTCCACCTTTTGTTGTGTTACAGACTGAATTTAAAATGTATTAAATATGTTTTGTCACTGCCCTACACGCAATACCCCATAAAGTTGAAGTGGAATTATGTTTTTCTACATTTTTATAAATTAATAACAAATTAAAAGCTAAAAGCTCTTGAGTCAATAAGTATTCACCACAAAGACCTGGGAGGTTTTCCAATTCCTCGCAAAGAAGGGAATCTATTGGTAGATGGCTTGTACGCTATGTGTGGAAGACAGGAGATGCTAAATGAGTTTGTGTAAATTAACGTCAATTACCCTGAGACCGACAGTTATTTGCTTGACAATCACCGGCTAACGAAATTCCGTGATCCTCACTGAAGGCATAAGCTACAGCTAGCTGTACAGTGCAGTGCATACAATGTGGTGAGTAGTTGACACAAAGAGAGAGAAAGACAGTAGTTGAACAGTTTTAAACAAATTAATTTATTCCAAAATGAAGGAGAAACAAGAGCACAATATATTTAGTTGTATTTTTTTTAAACTTTCACTTTCACTTGTGAATGCAGCTAGCTAGTTTACTCTACTCAAACACTCAGGTCAAACAGAGAGGGATGCTATGTAAGCTAGCTGGCTATGGCTATTCAACACTGGAACGCTTCCAAGTCAAGGTAAGCTTTTGGTTTTATTAATTTATTGCCATTGGGGCCGCCAGTGTAACTGCTAAACTGCATTCTGACTGTACACTGTATTGCATGATTGTAGCAGGGTTACTAACCCGTTAGTTCTCGTATGTTTACAATGACGTGGCAATGATGTAGGCTGTGTGTAGCTATTAGCGATCACGATATGAGGGTTTGGCTTGGAAAGTGTTTTTGGCATGGTCACAGACAGCTGATGTGTTGTACACTGAAGTCCACAAACGAAGGGAAAAGGTGAGAAGAGGAGAGTGCACACATAGTTGCGATAAGAAATTATATATACAATGAGCAAACTGATCATGCTGTTTTAATGTGACTGCTATGAAAGTGAACTGTGTTTGCGAGTGATCAGAGGAGTGAGTATTCATTCAGCCGATTCTGTTGAAAAACGTTTCTTAAATGGAAGCAAATTAAATTAAACGGAATATACATACCTGAATTTGTCCAATAGAAACTCTCATTTGCAACTGTTGGACAAATGATTACACCCTAGATTAGCTAGATGCAGGCAAGATTGCGCAGGGCAGTATTGCATGTGTCACTGTCTGTCACCTTGATTACTCAAAATTCTCTCGACCCGTGCACCTACGTTGTAAACTTTAATTCATAGGCTAGGATGTAGCAACCTCGTGATGGGTACAGGGAAAAGTGATTGCATCCATCTTAATACGTTTTCATACTGGTTCCCCATGGGATTAAAACCCTGGCGTTGCAAGCGCCGTGCTCTAACTACTGAGCTACACAGAACCGATTACACTTTGCATGGTGTATCAATACACCCAGTCACTACTACTACTACTCATTTCACAATGAGTCCAAAGGTGACTTTAAAACAGTTTGAAACAGTTACAGAGTTTAATGGCTGTGATAGGACAAAACAGATGATGAATATACAACATTGTAGTAACTCCACAATACTAACCTAATTGACAGAGGGAAAAGAAGGAAGCCTGTACAGAAAAAAAATATTCCAAAACATGCATCCTGTTTGCAACACGGCAAAAATAAAAGGGCAAAGCAATTGACTTTTTGTCCTGAATACAACGTGTTATGTTTGGGCCAAATCCAATACAACACACTACTGAGTACCACTCTCCATATTTTCAAGCTTAGTGGTGGCTGCATCATATTATGGGTATTCTTGTAATCGTTAACGACTGGGGAGTTTTTCAGGATAAAAAAAAACATGGAATGGAGGTAAGTGCAGCCAAAATCCTAGTGGAAACCCTGGTTCAGTCTGCTTACCACCAGACACTGGGAGATGAATTCACCTTTCAGCAGAACAATAACCTGAAACACAAGGCCAAATCTACACTGGAGTTGCATACAGTGAAGACAGTGAATGTTCCTGAGTGGACGAGTTACAGTTTAGACTTAAATCTACTGAAAATCTATGGCAAGACCTGAAAATTGTTGTCTAGCAATGATCAACAACCAATTTGACAGAGCTTGAAGAATTTTGAAAATAATAATCGATAAATGTTGCACAATCTAGGTGAGGAAAGCTCTTAGAGACCTAACCAGAAAGTCTCACAGCTGTAATCACTGCCAAAGGTGCATCTACAAAGTATTGACTCAGGGGTGTGAATACTTACAGTACCAGTCAAAAGTTTGTACACACCTACTCATCCAAGGGTTTTTCTTAATTTTTACTATTTTCTACACCTCCAGGATGTGTAAGGACTATTTGACCAAGAAGGAGAGTGATGGAGTGCTGCATCAGATGACCTGGCATCCACAATCACCCAACCTTAACCCAATTTAGATGGTATGGGATGAGTTGGACCACAGAGTGAAGGAAAAGCAGCCAACAAGTGCTCAGCATATGTGGCAACTCCTTCAAGATGGTTGGAAAAACATTTCAGGTGAAGCTGGTTGAGAGAATGCCAAGAGTTTACAAAGCTGTCACTTTGAAGAATCTCAAATATAACATAGATTTTCAATTGTTTAACACTTTTTTGGTTACTACATGATTCCATATGTGTTATTTCATAGGTTTGATGGCTTCACTATTATTCTACAATGTAGAAAATAGTCCAAATTAAGAAAAACCTTTGAATTAGTAGATGTGTCCAAACTTTTGACTGGTACTGTTCGTAATTGAGATATTTCTGTATTTCATTTTCAATACATTTGCAAAATGGGGTATTGTGTGTAGATGGCTGAGAAAAAAAGTATATTTAATCCATTTTGAATTCAGGCTGTAACACAACGAAATGTGGAAAAAGTCAAGGTGTGTGATTAATTTCTGAAAGAACTGTATACACTGAGTATACCAGACATTAGGAACACCTTGTGTCCTCAGAACAGCCCCAATTCATCGGGGCATGAACAAGGTGTCCAAAGCGTTCCACAGGGATGCTGGCCCATGTTGACTCCAATGCTTCCCACAGTTGTGTCAAGTTGGCTGGATGTCCTTTGGGTGGTGGACACACACACACACACACACACACACACACACACACACACACACACACACACACACACACACACACACACACACACACACACACACACACACACACACACACACACACACACACACACACACACACCTCCCCAGCTGCCGATATGGAGATCGGCTCACATATTGATTACAGTTTTTTTACAATCACTTTGGCACTAATTTCGGGACCTTGATGCCATTTTTCAAAACTCTAGACACAAAACTCACAACCAATGATCAAAATGCAAATTTTTCAAAACTCTAACACATTTTCCAATTGCTTGGATACAATACACGTAAAGCTAAGATAATTTGTTCATTGAACTAAAATCAGCTGTTCAAAATGACACAACTTAACATCAAAGTATTACCATTTCAAAATGCAATTCACACATTACATCTGAGATGACTGTCTATTCATTTCATTACAATGATCTAACTATCAATTGATACAACTGATCAAAATGATAAGTGACTGTTGCATTACTCTTAATGCATAGTTTTATGGAAACTGACAAACAATATTCCATGTTTAGAAAGTTTCAGGATAACGAGATCCATTGACACCAATTACCGTGGAACATGAACCAATTGGACTACATTACCTATGGATGTAATATTTCATCATCATTCTTTATCAGACACTGTTTCTATGGTCCCATGTACTTTTTCAGACCATGTTTTCAGATTTGACATTACTGTACACTTTATTAGGTACACCTCTCTAGTACTGGGTAGGACTCCCTTTTGCCTCCACAACAGCCTGAATTATTCACGGTGTTGTACGTTAAGAGATGCCCTTCTGCACACCACTGTTTTAAACAGCTGTTATTTGAGCGTTTGTGGCCTTTCTGTTAGCTTGAATGAGTCTGGACATTCTCCTCTGACCTCTCTCACTAACAAGGTGTTTTTGCCCACAGAAATGCCGCTCACTGAATGTGTTTTGTTTATCGCACCATTCTCTGTAAACTCTAGAGACTGTAGTGCGTAAAAATCCCAGGAAGGCAGCTGTTTCTGAGATGCTGGAATCAACATGTGTGGCATCAACAATCATACCACGGTCAAAGTTGCTTAGATTACGCATCTTGCCTGTTCTAGTGTTTGGTCGAACAACATCTAAAGCTACTACAATATTTAATGATTGTACGAACAACTACACAGCGCAACTATTTGTATCTTGTGTGTGGGTGATCTAAATGAATGTTCCTATGGTATTTCATGATAAATTAGTTATTTGAACCAATGATTCTGCAAGTGCAAGGTTTCTTTAGCGATATGAATGCACAATGCAATGTTTTGAACATTGGACAGCCTGTGTTACAAGTGATGACCGTTTTGAGTTTTGTGTCTAGAGTTTGGAAAATGAACATAAGGTTCTGAAATTAGTCTAACTGTCTTCTTCTTCCTCTGACGAGGAGGAGTAGTAGGAAGGATCGGAGGACCAATGCACAGCGTGGTAAGTGTCCATCTTTTTAATAAAGTAAATTAACACTGAACAAAAACAACAAAGTGCAAGAACGAAACAGTTCTGTCTGGTGCAGGTACAAACACTCAACAGAAAATAATCACCCACAACTCAAGGGTGAAAACAGGCTACCTAAGTATGGTTCTCAACCAGGGACAACGATTGACAGCTGCCTCTGATGGAGTACCATACCAGGCCAAACACAGAAATCCCAAATCATAGAAAAAAGAACATAGACAACCCACCCAACTCACTAAAACAAAGACTAAACAAAAGAACTAAGGTCAGAACGTGACAATTAGTGCCAAAGTGATTGTTAAAAACTGTAAAGTGTCCCCACCTAATCATTACAAGCTTCACCCATGGGCTTCCAAATTAAGACTTACAACACTTTCGGATTTGAAATGAAATGTCATGTGAGAGTCTCTGTCTCTCTGTGTGTGTGTGTGTGTGTGTGTGTGTGTGTGTGTGTGTGTGTGTGTGTGTGTGTGTGTGTGTGTGTGTGTGTGTGTGTGTGTAGAAGTGTGACCAGATTACATAGATTGTGCTGTGTGTCTTTTATTTTAAAAGTTTAGATTATTTCTTTAGACATTAAATGTGTGCATTATGTGGGTTGAATGGTGTAACAACTCATTAAATGTACTATGCATTATGTGGGTTGAATGGTGTAACAACTCATTAAATGTACTATGCATTATGTGGGTTGAATGCTTAACAACTCATTAAATTTAAGATGTTGAAGTTGACCAGATTACTATAGATTGTGCTGAATGGTGTAATAACTCATTAAATTACTACTTTCTGGGGAATGGTGTAATAACTCATTAAAGTTTGCGGTTCTTTTATTTTAAAAGTTTAGATTATTTCTTTAGACATTAAATGTACTATGCATTATGTGGGTTGAATGGTGTAACAACTCATTAAATGTACTATGCATTATGTGGGTTGAATGCTGTAACAACTCATTAAATGTACTATGCATTATGTGGGTTGAATGGTGTAATAACTCATTAAATGTACTATGCATTATGTGGGTTGAATGGTGTAATAACTCATTAAATGTGCTATGCATTATGTTGGTTGAATGGTGTAATAACTCATTAAATGTACTATGCATTATGTGGGTTGAATGCTGTAACAACTCATTAAATGTACTATGCATTATGTGGGTTGAATGGTGTAACACAGAATAAAACAATGAATGAAAGTAGTGACTGCCCATTACTACTTATGACTTATGAACCATCATTTATTCACATTACTTTAATAAGATATTTGTTTTATTTGATGACTTTATTATTTCATTTCAAGTCTCTATAGAGCTGCTGCCTATGCTGTCTGACAAAATCACTATTTCAGTAGTTATTCAAAGTAAATAAGACATACTTTTATGACTGCTGAATGCCAACTATCAATCACTTCGTTTGTATTATTTTTGAGTTGGCAATGCAACTGCTTTCTATCCTCACCATCAAGCAATCTCTCTCGGTGTCTGCTCTCCACAGACCGGGCAAGTTTAAGCAGGTGCACAACGGATTGTCGTCATTGTAGTTAATGACCACTTTTTCTGCGCTAAACTATGTAGAATATTGGCCTGTTGGAAACTACAACTCCCCTACTATATTGCACAGTTCAGGCTTGATCTGATTTATCTCTACAGAAACTGCACATTGAGGTCACAGAAAAAAAATGAACAAAATGGAATTCAAAATAATTGAACCGACTTCGATCAATTAGTTGTTTAAAAAACAAAAAATAACCAAAATGTTGGTTAATCACTCAGCATTAGACAGTGATGAACCTGCCTAGACCTACATTAGACCAGTGGTGTCTAGGACCCTGTGATGCTACAGTATGTAGAGTGCCATTTGATAAGACTGTTTAACATTCATCAAGAACCCTCAGCTCTCGAGTAGCCAAGTAATGTGCTTTTAACTCATCCCCCCGACAGAGACGAGAGAGGAGAGAGAGAGTAGGATGGAGAAAGAGAGAGCGAAAGAGAGAGAGAGAAAGAAAGAGTGGAAGAGATATCCTTGAGGGAAGAGTGAAATTTCACAAGACATATTTAATTCTTGCCATGATACTAGGGATAATGCCTACAGGGCCAAGTCCCAGACACTTTTAAAAGCTTCTGAAAAAAGACAGACAGAAGCCCATCCCCATCTGATTTCATTAGCAGGAACAGTGTTACTGCAAATGACGGCCACAGGGTGTTGGATGGATCTCATCTAGTTCTAGTTGTGGATTACTCATTTATGAAACTTCTCATTCAGACTCAAATTTCTCTAAACTTCTCTACAGTTTCTCACTTCATCCATGATGTGCAGAATAGAAGCCATTTTGAGCCAACAGTAGATACATTCACCACGCTGTTGAGCTCCACATAGACCACTAGCATAGTCTAGGCTCTCCTGAAGATTTCTAAAGATTTTGTTTAAGCAATATAGTAAGGTACCTGAGTGGTTGTCTGGGAATCATTAGCCGACCAAGGAGACCATAATAACACCTGATTGCTTTGAGTCGTCGTCAGGCCCTCAGCTCATCAATACGCAAGAGCACGCACACTCTCTCACACACACACACACACACACACACACACACACACACACACACACACACACACACACACACACACACACACACACACACACACACACACACACACACACACACACACACACACACACACACACACACACACACACACACACACACACAAATCAACCAGATGAATATTCAGCTAAGTAAATAAACTGCCCAGTAATTTGATCAGTCTCACAGATGAACAAACAGAGCGATGCTTCCACTCAGCCAGCCACATAATGGTACTGCAAAACAACAATGATTAAACCAGGGATATCCTAGTAAGACAAACAACGTGTCTTTTTTATTTATCCAGTTTCCACAGCGGTTCTAAGCATTTACGTAATGCACCTTGGTGTGATTGTGGGGCAGCAACAGATCCGCAGTCTAGGAAATGAAAACAGCCGTGACATCAAATAGGGATGTTTTGGTGCGTTGTGAAGATTATACAATTCTGATGGATTATTGGAGATGCCCCTCCTAATCTGGTGGGATTATTTGGGATGCTCAATTGGAAGAGGTGGATTATTAGGTAACAAAGGGTTACGAGTCGGGAGATGGAGAGAGTAGCTGTCAGGACATCAGAACATATCCTGTTTCTTCTTGACTGGGATTAACAGATCTGCCTGCGAATGATCATATTACGATCATATCTGGGCACGTTGTAGCTACACCTGGCATTGAAATGTGTCACTGCCATGTGCCCCATTCAAAGACAGTAGAGGAAACACAAAGAGAGCAGTGGAGCAGAGACACGTCTCACCTTGCTGAACACATCCGTCATGCCTCCGGCCGACTCTCAGACACTTCTTTATTTCTTCATCTCTTCGCCTTTTTCTTTCTCTATCCATGTCCGTTATCCCCTCCACTGTACCTCTGTCTCTAAATGATGAGAGAGAGTGCTTTCCTTGATTACAAGAAGTTAAAATTATCACCACTCTACTCCAGTCTTCTCTTTTGGCTTTTCTTAACAATCAATTTATCTAAGTCTCTGCCACTCAGTCCTCCTCCATCCCTTTCTCCTTTTGATTGCAACCTCCTTCTCTTTCTCTCAATAGCCCTCCTCATCGTTGATTATGACGACTTTCCCAGCGGAGGGTCTCCGTCTTTCGCCCTCTCTTCTTTCCTTTACCACTCTGAGTGTGACCTCTGTGTCTGCGAACAGTGACATCTCCCTGTTTCTCTATCAGTCAGTGAGTCAGTCAGTCAGTCAGTGAGTCAGTGAGTCAGTCAGTCAGTCAGTCAGTCAGTCAGTCAGTCAGTCAGTCAGTCAGTCAGTGAGTCAGTCAGTCAGTCAGTCAGTCAGTCAGTCAGTCAGTCAGTGAGTCACTCAGTCAGTGAATCATTCAGTCAGTCAATCAGTCAGTGAATCAGTGAGGGAGTCAACCAGCCAGTAAGCCAGTCAGCCAGTGAATCAGTTAGTCAGTCATTGAGTCAGTCAGTCAGTGAATCAGTCAGTCAGTCATTGAGTCAGTCAGTCATTGAGTCAGTTAGTCAGTCATTGAGTGAGTCAGTCAATCAGTCAGTGAATCAGTGAGTCGTTGAATCAGTCAGTGAGTCAGTGAGTCGTTGAATCAGTCAGTGAGTCAGTCAGTCAGTCAGTCAGTCAGTCAGTGAGTAATTCAGTCAGTCAGTGAGTCAGTCAGGCAGTCAGTGAGTCAGTGAGTGAGCCAGTCAGCCAGCCAGTCAGTAAGTCAACCAGCCATTCAGCCAGTCAGCCAGTGAATCAGTAAGTCAGTCATTGAGTCAGTCACTCGGTCAGTCAGTCAGTCAGTGAGTCAGTCAGTCAGTCAGTCAGTGAGTCACTCAGTCAGTGAGTTAGTCAGTGAATCAATCAGTCAGTCAGTCAGTCAGTCAGTCAATCAGTCAGTGAGTCAGTCAGTCAGTCAATCAGTCCGTGAGTCAGTCAGTCAGTCAGTCAGTTAGTCAGTGAGTCAGTCAATGAGTCAGTCAGTCAGTCAGTCAGTCAATCAGTCAGTCAGTCAGTCATTGAGTCAGTCAGTCAATCATTCAGTGAGTCAGTCAGTGAGTCAGTCAGTCATTGAGTCAGTCAGTCAGTGAGTCAGTGAGTCAGTCAGTCAATCAGTCAGTGAGTCAGTCAGTCAGTGAGTCAGTCATCAGTCAGTGAGTCAGTCAGTCAGTGAGTTAGTGGGTCAGTCAGTCAGTCAGTAAATCAGTGAGTAAACCAGTCAGTGAATCAGTCAGTCAGTCAATCAGTCAGTGAATCAGTGAGTAAGCCAGCCAGCCAGCCAGTCAGTGACCTTGGCAGGCTGATCGCATCATTGAGTGTAGAAAACGTTTTTCTCTCTCTCTGTACATGTGTGTGTTTTTGTGTGAATGTTATGTGTGAGTGTGTGTATGTGTGTGAGAGTATGTGTGTGCTGTGTACATGTGTGTATGTATGTGTATGTGTGTGTCCTGGGTGTTGAGATAGCTCTAGTTGTGTGTCATCTATCCCCAGAGTTGTCTGGTTCAATCGGATCAGAGCTGCCTTACCACCCTCTGTGTAGATGGATAGAGACAGTGTGAAGATTGGGGAGGAGGTGGAGAAGAGAAGGGGGAGAGAAAGGGGGGTGAGGGATATGGGAAGGAGTGGCTGTAGTTCTCTAGTAGATGACTGGCACTCTGACCCCTCCACTACAACCCACTGTGCCCCACGCCCAATAGGAGAGAGGGGGAGTGTGACGTCGGGTTGAAAGCAGAGCTCCAAACCTGGACCAGTATGTCAAACCCTATCAGCATTTGTTCTGTTATTTTGCTCTTCTCTTTGTCAATATGTAGAGATTCCCTTAAGGGAAGGATATTGAAATACAGTACAATTCTAGAGAAATGTTAGAGTGGGAGATCATCAACAGATTAACAGAGACAGTGAATGAAATCAAAAGGTGAGCAGGTGAGTCAGAGAGAACAAGAGGGAGAGAGATATAGAGAGTGAGAGAGAGAGAGAGAACCAAAGAATGGGAGAGAGAGAGAGGGAGAGGAAGAGAGGGAGAGAGAGAGAACCAGAGGGAGAGATAAAAAGAGTGAGAGAGAACCAAAGGGAGGGAGAGAAAGAGAGAGAGAGAGAGAGAGAGAGACAGAGAGAGAGAGAGAGAGAGAGAGAGAGAGAGAGAGAGAGAGAGAGACAGAGAGAGAGAGAGAGAGAGAGAGAGAGAACCAGAGGGAGAGATAAAAGAGTGAGAGAGACCAAAGGGAGGGAGAGAAAGAGAGTTAGAGAGAGAGAGAGAGAGAGAGAGAGAGAGAGAGAGAGAGAGAGAGAGAGAGAGAGAGACAGAGAGAGAGAGAGAGAGAGAGAGAGAGAGAGAGAGAGAGAGAGAGAGAGAGAGAGAGAGAGAGAGAGAGAGAGAGAGAGAGAGAGAGAGACAGAGAGAGAGAGAGAGAGAGAGAGAGAGAGAGAGAGAGACAGAGAGGGAGAAAGAGCCTCCACTGTGATATATCTGTCTCACACTGTAAATCAATGGAAGCCATTAATAATTCCCCTGGCACTGAATATATTGCTTTCATTGAGGACGGACCGATATCATCTGTCTTTCTCTCTTTTCTCGTTCTCTCTATCCATCATAATCATCTGTCATTATCCCTTAATCACTATCACTCCCTGTATGTCTGTCCCTCTCTCATTCCCTGTGTCTTTGTGTCTCTACACTCTTAGATAAAAAGGTCCCAAAAGGGTTCTTTGGCTATCCCCATAAGAGAACCCTTTTTGGTTCCAGGTAGAACTATTTTGGATTCCATGTAGAACCCTCTGAGTAAAGGGTTCTACATGGAACTCAAAACGGTTCTACCTGGAACCATAAAGTGTTCTTTTAAAGGTTATCCTATGGGGAGAGCCGAAGACCCCTTTTAGGTTCTAGATAAGACCTTTTTTTCTAAGTGTGAACTGTACCTATCTCTGCGAAAAGGGGGTCTCTCTCTCTCTCTCTCTCTCTCTCTCTCTCTCTCTCTCTCTCTCTCTCTCTCTCTCTCTCTCTCTCTCTCTCTCTCTCTCTCTCTCTCTCTCTCTCTCTCTCTCTCTCTCTCTCTCTCTCTCTCTCTCTCTCTCTCTCTCTCTCTCTCTCTCTCTCTCCCCTCTCTCTCTCTCTCTCTCTCTGTCTCTCTCTCTGCCTCCCTGTCTCTCTCTCTCTCGCTCTCTCTGTCTCTCTGTCTCTCTGTCTCTGTCTCTCTGTCTCTCCCTCCCCCCTCTCTCTCTCTCTCTCTCTCTCTCTCTCTCTCTCTCTCTTTCTATCTCTCTCTCTCTCTCTCTCTCTCTCTCTCTCTCTCTCTCTCTCTCTCTCTCTCTCCCTCTCTCTCTCTCTCTCCCTCTCTCTCTCTCCCTCTCCCTCTCCCTCTCTCCCTCTCCCTCTCCCTCTCCCTCTCCCTCATCCCCATGCATGGAGAGGCTACTTGATGCAGTAACAAAGCTTTGAGAACAGTGTGCACAGATATGATATACATGGCTCTGGATTTCCTCTCCTCTCCCCTCCTGTCACAAGATATGAAAAACCGTGCTGTCTGCTTTATCACAGGATACGGCTGTCTGACGACCCCTCTGCTCCACCCTTGAACCCATCTAACCCTGACTGGACCCTCCTCCACGTGTCATGCTCTTCCCCCTATTTCTTCCCATTTTTATACTTCGCCCTCCCTTTATACTTCTGCCCCTCTATCTTTCCATTCCTTCAGCCCATCCAACCCCACCTCTTCCCTTTTGGAGATCACGCGTCTCGTTGGTCCAGACAGACAGGAAGTGCCTCTGCAGATGCCTCAAACAGGAAACAGACGAGAAGGAAGATTTGACGTTTTTGTAGTATTTTGATTGGCAGGCATGGCACACACGCACCTCTCTCTCTTTCTCGCTCTCTCGCTCTCTCTTCCTCCCCCTGCTGAATAATCATCATGTCCCTAACTGGAAGTTTCTTATCTGGGGATAAGAAAAACATACTTTCTCTCTCCAATATAAGGCTGCATAATAAGTTCAATCTGGGAAAACATTATGAAAAATATGAGTCCTGAACAGCCTCCTCGTAGTAGATTCCAGCAGAAAACATCCTACATGTAAAACATATATGGCACAGAACAGAGGACAAGATACAGAGAGATGGAGGGAGAAAGAGATAGAGGGAGGGGGAGATACACATAGAAAAAAAGGGAAATGTATTTGTTTTCAGCGTTGCAGTTTAAAAAACACTGAACTGACCATTCATTGAATTGATTGAAACAATTCCCTCATTGAACTACAGTACCAGTCAAAAGTTTGGACACACCTACTCATTCAAGGGTTTTTCTTTATTTCATCATTTTCTACATTGTAGAATAATAGTGAAGACATCAACACTATGAAATAACACATATGGAATCATGTAGTAACCAAAAAAGTGTTAAACAAATCAAAATATATGTTATATTTGAGACTCTTCAAATTAGCAAACCTTTGCCTTGATGACAGCTTTGCACACTCTTGGCATTCTCTCAACCAGCTTCATGAGGTAGTCACCTGGAATGCATTTCAATTAACAGGCGTGCCTTGTTAAAAGTTCATATGTGGAATTTCTTTCCTTCTTAATGCATTTTAGCCAATCAGTTGTGTTGTGACAAGGTTGGGGTAGAATACAGTATTTGGTAAGACCAAGTCCATATTATGGCAAGAACAGCTTAAATAAGCAAAGAGAAATGACAGTCCATCATTACTGTAAGACATGAAGGTCAGTCAATCTGGAACTTTTCAAGAATTTTGAAAGTTTCTTCAAGTGCAGTCGCAAAAACCATCAAACGCTATGATGAAACTGGCTCTCATGAGGACCGCCACAGGAAAGGAAGACCCAGAGTTACCTCTGATATAGAGGATAAGTTCATTAGAGTTACCAGCCTCAGAAATTGCAGCCCAAATAGATGCTTCATGGATTTCAAGTAACAGACACATCTCAACATCTACTGTTCAGAGGAGACTGCATGAATCAGGCCTTCATGGTTGAATTGCTGCGAAGAAACCACTACTGAAGGACACCAATAATAAGAAGAGACTTGCTTGGGTCAAGAAACATGAGCAATGGACATTAGACCGGTGGAAATCTGGTCTTTGGTCTGATCATTTCAGATTTCTGGTTTCAACCGCATGTCTTTGTGAGACACAGAGTAGGTGAAAGGATGATCTCCGCATGTGTGGTTCCCACCGTGAAGCATGGAGGAGGAAGTGTGAGTGTGTGGGTGTGCTTTGCCGGTGACACTGTCTGTGATTTATTTAGAATTGAAGGCACACTTAATCAGCATGGTTACCACAACATTCTGCAGCGATACGCCATCCCAATCTGGTTTGCATTTAGTGGGACTATCATTTGTTTTTCAACAGGACAATGACCCAACACACTTCCAGGCTGTGTAAGGGCTATTTGACCAAAAAGTAGAGTGATGGAGTGCTGCATCAGATGACCTGGCCTCCACAATCACCCAACCTCAACCCAATTGAGATGGTTTGGGATAAGTTGGACCTCAGAGTGAAGAAAAAGCAGCCAACAAGTGCTCAGTATCTGTTGAAACTCATTCAAGACTTGTTGGAAAAGCATTCCAGGTGAAGCTGGTTGAGAGAATGCCAAGAGTTTGCAAAGCTGTCATCAAGGCAAAGGGTGGCTACTTTGAAGAATCTCAAATATAAAATATATTTGATTTGTTTAACACTTTCTTGGTGTTAAACAAATGTAGAAAATAGTATAAATAAAGAAAAACAAATACATTTCCCACTGCTTGGATAATTAATTTAATGTGAACTTAAATTTAAACAAAATTCAGTGTGGTGTCAATTGAATTCAGTGTGGAGTCAATTGAATTCAGTGTGGTGTCAATTGAATTCAGTGTGGTGTCAATTGAATTCAGTGTGGAGTCAGGTCAGTTCAGTTCACTAATCTAGTCCACTTCAATTAATCCAGTCAGTCCCTAGTGTCTCTGCATATCTAATTGATGTCTCATTAATGGCTCTGTGTGATAAACATGAGGAGACACACGCAAAGTCAGGCAGGCAGGCAGGCAGGCAGGCAGGCAGGCAGGCAGGCAGGCAGGCAGGCAGGCAGGCAGGCAGGCAGGCAGGCAGGCAGGCAGGCAGGCAGGCAGGCATGTAGACAGGAAGTTGGCAGGCAGGCAGGCAGGCAGTGTCTAGTTGAGTTTGACTGCTCATTCTGGCGGACATGTTATTCCACCTCAGTCTGCCAGGAGGATGTGTCATTCATGTGTATTAATGTTAACATCTTCTGTGGCACAGCACTGTGACACATCTTGCTATTTCCTGTCATAACACATGGACCACGTGTCCGAAGAAGGAAGGAAGTTTGACCAGGAACTACTGGTCAAACTTACGAACTCAAACTTGTTGATGTGTTTATTGTTGTTCTGCATTGGCTGACATGCTGCCAATCATTAAGTTCAACAACTCTAAAGGCTGAGAAACTTCTAGATAAAAGATAGAAAGCTCCGAAAATAATCCCACCCATTTCAGAGGCCTAATTGTTTTCTTTCTCAGTGCTTTCCTTATAACTGGTTAGACTGTAAACTCTCCTTCCAGACTCACATTAAGCATCTCCAATCCAAAATTATATCTAGAATCGGCTGCCTATTGCGCAACAAAGCCTCCACTCATGCAGCCAAACATACCCCCGTAAAACTGACAATCCTACCGATCCTTGTCTTCTGCGATGTCATTTACAAAATAGCCTCCAACTCTCCACTCAGCAAATTGGATGCAGTCTATCACAGTGCCATCCGTTTTGTCACCAAAGCCCCATATACTACCCACCACTGCGACCTGTATGCTCTCATTGGCTGGTCTTCACTACATATTCGGCGTAAAACCCACTGGCTCCAGGTCATCTATAAGTCTTTGCTGGGCAAAGCCCCGCCTTATCTCAGCTCACTGGACACCAAATCAACACCCACCCGTAGCACACGCTCCAGCAGGTATATTTCACTGGTCATCGCCGAAGCCAACACCCCCTTTGGCCGCCTTTCCTTCCAGTTCTCTGCCAATGACTAGAACGAATTGCAAAAATCACTGAAGCTGAAGCTGGAGACATATATCTCAAATCAAATCAAATCAAATCAAATCAAATGTATTTATATAGCCCTTCGTACATCAGCTGATATCTCAAAGTGCTGTACAGAAACCCAGCCTAAAACCCCAAACAGCAAGCAATGCAGGTGTAGAAGCACGGTGGCTAGGAAAAACTTCCTAGAAAGGCCAAAACCTAGGAAGAAACCTAGAGAGGAACCAGGCTATGTGGGGTGGCCAGTCCTCTTCTGGCTGTGCCGGGTGGAGATTATAACAGAACATGGCCAAGATGTTCAAATGTTCATAAATGACCAGCATGGTCGAATAATAACAAGGCAGAACAGTTGAAACTGGAGCAGCAGCACAGTCAAGTGGACCGGGGACAGCAAGGAGTCATCATGTCAGGTAGTCCTGGGGCATGGTCCTAGGGCTCAGGTCAGTTGAAACTGGAGCAGCAGCATGGCCAGGTGGACTGGGGACAGCAAGGAGTCATCATGTCAGGTAGTCCTGGGGCATGGTCCTAGGGCTCAGGTCCTCCGAGAGAGAGAAAGAAAGAAGGAGAGAATTAGAGAACGCACACTTAGATTCACACAGGACACCGAATAGGACAGGAGAAGTACTCCAGATATAACAAACTGACCCTAGTCCCCCGACACAAACTACTGCAGCATAAATACTGGAGGCTGAGACAGGAGGGGACAGGAGACACTGTGGCCCCATCCGAGGACACCCCCGGACAGGGCCAAACAGGAAGGATATAACCCCACCCACTTTGCCAAAGCACAGCCCCCACACCACTAGAGGGATATCTTCAACCACCAACTTACCATCCTGAGACAAGGCTGAGTATAGCCCACAAAGATCTCTGCCACGGCACAGCCCAAGGGGGGGGCGCCAACCCAGACAGGATGACCACAACAGTGAATCAACCCACTCAGGTGACGCACCCCCTGCAGGGACGGCATGAGAGAGCCCCAGTAAGCCAGTGACTCAGCCCCTGTAATAGGGTTAGAGGCAGAGAATCCCAGTGGAAAGAGGGGAACCGGCCAGGCAGAGACAGCAAGGGCGGTTCGTTGCTCCAGAGCCTTTCCGTTCACCTTCCCACTCCTGGGCCAGACTACACTCAATCATATGACCCACTGAAGAGATGAGTCTTCAGTCAAGACTTAAAGGTTGAGACCGAGTTTGCGTCTCTGACATGGGTAGGCAGACCGTTCCATAAAAATGGAGCTCTATAGGAGAAAGCCCTGCCTCCAGCTGTTTGCTTAGAAATTCTAGGGACAATTAGGAGGCCTGCGTCTTGTGACCGTAGCGTACATGTAGGTATGTACGGCAGGACCAAATCAGAGAGATAGGTAGGAGCAAGCCCATGTAATGCTTTGTAGGTTAGCAGTAAAACCTTAAAATCAGCCCTTGCTTTGACAGGAAGCCAGTGTAGAGAGGCTAGCATGGAGTAATATGATCAAATTTTTTGGTTCTAGTCAGGATTCTAGCAGCCGTATTTAGCACTAACTGAAGTTTATTTAGTGCTTTATCCGGGTAGCCGGAAAGTAGAGCATTGCAGTAGTCTAACCTAGAAGTGACAATAGCATGGATTCATTTTTCTGCATCATTTTTGGATAGAAGGTTTCTGATTTTTGCAATATTACGTAGATGGAAAAAAGCTGTCCTCGAAATGGTCTTGATATGTTCTTCAAAAGAGAGATCAGGGTCGAGAGTAATGCCGAGGTCCTTCACAGTTTTATTTGAGACGACTGTACAACCATTAAGATTAATTGTCAGATTCAACAGAAGATCTCTTTGTTTCTTGGGACCTAGAACAAGCATCTCTGTTTTGTCCGAGTTTAATAGTAGAAAGTTTGCAGCCATCCACTTCCTTATGTCTGAAATATCTCCCTTACTAACTTTAAGCATCAGCTGTCAGAGCAGCTTACTCACTGGACCTGTACACAGCCCATCTGTAAATAGCACACCCAACTACCTCATCCCCATATTGTTATTTACATTTTTTTTAAAGTATATATTTTTTCCTTTTGCACCTCACTATCTCTACTTGCACATCATCATCTGCACATCTATCACTCCAGTGTTAGTGCTAAATTGTAATTATTTTGCCTCTATGGCCTATTTATTTCCTTACCTCCTTAATCTTACTACATTTGCACAAACTGTACATATATTTTAACATTGTGTTTTTGACTGTACGGTTGTTTATTCCATGTGTAACTCTGTGTTGTTGTTTTTGTCGCATTGCTTTGCTTTATCTTGGCCAGGTCGCAGTTGTAAATGAGAACTTGTTCTCAACTGGCCTACCTGGTTAAATAAAGGTGAAACAAATAAAATAAAAACTATAAGTGGCCTGGAACCTCCGCCATCATATCCCCCCTCTCCCAACCTTTATCAACCCCCCACTATCCTCTCCTAGTCCCCCCCATGCATCTGGGCCAGTCAGACCAGTCAGACCAGTCAGGCATGGGGTGGGTTGTATAAATGTTATCTCAAGGTCTGCCAGTCTTTTAAAGGCATGCTGCCAAGGCAACACCATGGTTGCCAGCTCTGAATGGGTCTGTGCTGACTCCCATTCTCGCTGCCGTCACACTCGGGTGAGCACGCAGAATGACTCTCTCATTCCACAGCCTTAATGGCCACCCCCAGGCAGCCCTTGGCAGCATTTCACAGAGATGCACTATGGGTAGAGATGAGAGGAGGAGAAAGGCAGAAGGCATGATTTCAGTGGTTTGGATTTATGTTCTGACTGTATGTTACCGTGTGTGTGTGTGTGTGTGTGTGTGTGTGTGTGTGTGTGTGTGTGTGTGTGTGTGTGTGTGTGTGTGTGTACGTACGTGAGTGAGTGTGTGTGTGTGCATGAGTGTGTGTGTGCGTGTGTGTGTGTGTGAGTGTGTGTACAGTACGTCTAGAGATTGTGGTTCCATCGTCCTTCCCAGTTTTAAGGCGTGCTCACACACACACACACACACACACACACACACACACACACACACACACACACACACACACACACACACACACACACACACACACACACACACACACACACACAGTTAAAAGGCTTAATTAAGATCTGTAAAGGGTTGTGGGGATCAGGCTTGATTTCCAATGATGACATCATCATTATTCAGGATCAGGAGGTTTAGAAGACCAGGTCAGAGATCAGATCACAGAGGAACACAAAGAGGATATTGAGGTTCAGGACAGAGCTAGTTTGTTAAGAACCTGGATTTATTTGTAAGACCTTTCAAATCATTTGACTGGGGAACAGTCTTCAACAGAGTATGATGGGTGGGAGGGGGGTTGGGGGGGGGGTCTTCAAATACTCCCAAGCAGTTTCTGTGATGCATATGAGAGAGACAGAAATACCAAAGCCACAGTAGGGGTAGACCCATCATCCAGAAATGTAGCTCAATAGACTTTCAAAAAATGAGATGTGTTTAAATGTTGTATTGGTTGTATACATCTTCTGTATCCCAGTACACAGCAGTATATGTCCACACAGCTTTTTCCTATAGCTCCTCAGAGTGTGAAAAGGATCTGCGCTGAGCAGGGCACTGTGATGAAACTGCTGAGGTGTGTGTGTGAGTATGAGTATGAGTGTGAGTATGTGTGTGTGTGTGCGTGTGTGTGAGTATGAGTATGAGTATGTGTGTGTGTGTGTGTGTGTGTGTGTGTGTGTGTGTGTGTGTGTGTGTGTGTGTGTGTGTGAGTGTGAGTGTGAGTGTGAGTATGAGTATGTGTGTGTGTGTGTGTGTGTGTGTGTGTGTGTGTGTGTGTGTGTGTGTGTGTGTGTGTGTGTGTGTGTGTGTGTGTGTGTGTGTGTGTGTGTGTGTGTGTGTGTGTGTGTGTGAGTGTGAGTGTGAGTATGAGTGTGTGTGTGTGTGTGTGTGTGTGTGTGTGTGTGTGTGTGTGTGTGTGTGTGTGTGTGTGTGTGTGTGTGTGTGTGTGTGTGTGTGTGTGTGTGTGTGAGTGTGTGTGTGTGTGTGTGTGTGTGTGTGTGTGTGTGTGAGTGTGAGTGTGAGTATGAGTATGTGTGTGTGTGTGTGTGTGTGTGTGTGTGTGTGTGTGTGTGTGTGTGTGTGTGTGTGTGTGTGTGTGTGTGTGTGTGTGTGTGTGTGTGTGTGTGTGTGTGAGTGTGTGTGTGTGTGTGAGTATGAGTGTGTGTGTGTGTGTGTGTGTGTGTGTGTGTGTGTGTGTGTGTGTGTGTGTGTGTGTGTGTGTGTGTGTGTGTGTGTGTGTGTGTGTGTGAGTGTGAGTGTGAGTATGTGTGTGTGTGTGTGTGTGTGTGTGTGTGTGTGTGTGTGTGTGTGTGTGTGTGTGTGTGTGTGTGTGTGTGTGTGTGTGTGTGTGTGTGAGTGTGAGTGTGAGTATGAGCGTGAGTGTGTGTGTGAGTGTGAGTGTGCTTCCAGACTTCAGTGGACATTCAGCATGTAGCCCATAACCTATGATAGTCCCGCCTACTTCCTGGTGCAAGACCCATACTGTTTTTTGAAATTGCTATCAAGATTATATCATCATATTCATGAAAATGGGGTCATTTAAGAGATATGTAAAATTATATTTGTATTTAACTTTACCCAATGCCTTTTATGAAGGTTTTCGATTATGAAAAAATAAACGCAATCGAAAACCTTCATGAAAGGTATCAGCTAGAAAGAAGTAAATTAATCCACAAATGCAATTATTTACATTTACATTTAAGTCATTTAGCAGACGCTCTTATCCAGAGCGACTTACAAATTGGTGCATACACCTTATGACATCCAGTGGAACAGCCATTATAATTTTACATATATCTTAAATGAACATGTTTTCATTAATTTGATAATGTAAGCTTGAATCTCATTCAAAAACAGTATTGGACATGTACCAGGAAGTGCTGGTTTCAGGCTGGGTTTCTGTACAGCACGTTGTGACATCAGCTGATGTAAATTTTATTGATTGATTGAAGTAGGCGGGACTTTCATAGGGTGTTATGCCAGCTGGTGGAGGGTCAGTGAACTGAGCTGCTTAACTAGAGATAATTGTTGGTTAAGAATTATAAGGAACAGACAAGTAAGTCATTCATAGGTTATTGCTGTGTACTTTCATACCATTCCACTATATATTTTCATAATAAATACCAGGTCATTTAAAGTCAAGTGCTACCTTAAGATTACACAATTGTTTTCCAAGTTGGCAGACATGGTCATGGGAACCATTGTGCTTAAAATATGAATTAACTACTTGTAGTATTAATAGTGTTACTAAATTCACAGTACACCACAGTTAAATATATGACCTAATCTAAATGTGCTCCTGTCCATTCCCCTCTCCTTTCTACTCCTTTCTAATTCTGCCATGCTATTTCCGTTTCTCCTGTCTCCCAGTAACATGGACGCCTAGTCAGTACTTCCCCAGCTTGGTGAGACTGGTGGCCATTTTGGCTCATTATTGTCTGAAGGAGGGCCAGCCCTGGCAGTCTGGAACTTGGGAACACACAGTGGTTTGAAGCCACCAGAGGACAAGTCAAATTACATGGTGGTGTTTCCACACCCACTAAGCAAAACTGGTGGCTTCTCTGGCTGACACCGAGTGCGAACAGGCCTCCTTTGAGTGTTTTGGTGTGTGTGTGAGTACATTATCATGTGTGTGTTTGAGTGTAAACTGTATTTGTACGGATACCCTCCACTGTGTTGTGGTGCTGTTGTTTTCAAAGTGTGTGTAGTGACCCTAATCATTTGTTTCAAGTGTGAATGTCATGATATACACTGTGTACTTATGATCATGTACAGCATGTGGAGGTGTGTTGTTGCCTTGAATTCTGCAGAGCATTGCGACGGGATGGTGGGTTTTTAATGCTCCCTTCTGATTCCAAATACAACTATTTCTACTATTTCCAGCTTACCTAATATTGTTCAGACCCAAGCAGTGAATCAGAATGCTGTATGTTAGGTAACCTTGAGATTCCAGAAAGGCATCTAAAATGTATTATACTGTAACTATGTGGTATATTTCCTTGACCTTGGTTGATGTTATCAATGGTATTTAATGAAAGACCTCTGCACCTTTTGCAACAGTATAATAACTTGGCCCAAACTCTCCATGCGTTCAGCTCTGTGGAACTGAAGGTCATCCGATTGAGGCAGAATTATTGTCCTCTCAAAATACATATTTTCCTCCATCCCTCTGTTGATGTCTGTTACCTTATCTCTTGTCCCTTTTGCGTACCGATATCAAGAAGCCCTCGTCCAAGGAACAGCAGACTGAAAGTAAAATTCCTGTCAATTCCTGTTGATTCCATTACTATCTGGCCATTCTACATTCTGATGCTCATTGTGATGTTTTCTCCTCACACTCAAGTGTTTAAAGTTCCCTGCTGCCCCCTCCTCTGGTAATTGGACCAGTACAGTGAAAATACTTGTACAAATGTCTCTAGGTAACTCAACTATGTGTTGTATGTGTAGCACATGGGGATGTGTGAAACCTACTCCTCAACTCGAAGTGTCACCTACTACTTACGCCACTGAATAGCTAGCTTTTTGGATGGCGCTGCCTGGGAAGATGCTTCAGGAGGGTGGTCACCTGTACTGGCAAGGAAGAGGTCCTGGGTGTGAGCTGAATTAGGAGGAAGTGGTCCCCACTAAGCAAGCAGCTTGACATCCTTTAAATCAAATCAAATGTTATTGGTCACATACACATGGTTAGCAGGTATTATTGTGAGTGTAGGGAAATGCTTGGTTTCAAAAGTAACACTGTTGGAGAACATGTTGTTACACTTTTAATTGTATTTATTTAAACTTGATTTAACTAAGCAAGTCAGTTAAGAACAAATTCTTATTTACAATGACGGTCTACCCTGGCCAAACTGTAACCCGGACAACGCTGGCAGGTTGATGTTGTGCTAGGGAAGTGTCATCCACGTCATGGGGTGGTACTGTAGCAGATGTGTTGTGTGCCACACTCAAAAAAGGGTTCCATAAGGGTTCTTTGGCTGTCCTCATAGGAGAACACTTTGAATAACCTTTTTTGGTTCCATGTAGAACCCTTTTGGGTTGCATGTAGAACCCCCTTTAGAAGGAGTTCTAACTGGAACCAAAAGGGTTTTAAGGTTCTAGATATAACCTTTTTTCCAAGAGTGTAGCGATTGTGTTGGGAGCTGACCAGGGTGAATTTCATCCTTGGAGGGTTAGGGGAGTTGGCGAGTGTGTTGGGAGCTGACCAGGGTGAATTTCATCCTTGGAGGGTGAGGGGAGTTGGCGAGTGTGTTGGGAGCTGACCAGGGTGAATTTCATCCTTGGAGGGTTAGGGGAGTTGGCGAGTGTGTTGGGAGCTGACCAGGGTGAATTTCATCCTTGGAGGGTTAGGGGAGTTGGCGAGTGTGTTGGGAGCTGACCAGGGTGAATTTCATCCTTGGAGGGTTAGGGGAGTTGGCGAGTGTGTTGGGAGCTGACCAGGGTGAATTTCATCCTGGAGGGTTAGGGGAGTTGATGTGTGTTGGGAGCTGACCAGGGTGACTTTCATCCTGGAGGGTTAGGGGAGTTGGCGAGTGTGTTGGGAGCTGACCAGGGTGAATACCCTCCTGGAGGGTTAGGGGAGTTGGCGAGTGTGTTGGGAGCTGACCAGGGTGAATACCCTCCTGGAGGGCTTGGGGAGTTGGCTTATGTGTTGGGAGCTGACCAGGGTGAATACCCTCCTGGAGGGCTTGGGGAGTTGGCGTGTGTGTTGGGAGCTGACCAGGGTGAATACCCTCCTGGAGGGCTTGGGGAGTTGGCGTGTGTGTTGGGAGCTGACCAGGGTGAATACCCTCCTGGAGGGATTGGGGAGTTGGCGAGTGTGTTGGGAGCTGACCAGGGTGAATACCCTCCTGGAGGGCTTGGGGAGTTGGCGAGTGTGTTGGGAGCTGACCAGGGTGAATACCCTCCTGGAGGGCTTGGGGAGTTGGCGTGTGTGTTGGGAGCTGACCAGGGTGAATATCCTCCTGGAGGTTTAGGAGAGTTGGCGAGTGTGTTGGGAGCTGACCAGGGTGAATATCCTCCTGGAGGGTTAGGGGAGTTGGCGCGTGTGTTGGGAGCTGACAAGGGTGAATATCCTCCTGGAGGGTTAGGGGAGTTGACCAGGGTGAATTTCCTCCTGGGGGGGTTAGGGGAGTTGGCGAGTGTGTTTGAAGCTACTGTTTGAAGCTAGCAAGTTTGATTGGCTCTGAGGAGTGTATTCTCCTCTCATGAGTGAGCTTCTCCATGCTCTCCGCTACTCTGCAATCAGCCTCCATTGTTTTTGTGATCTGCAGGTGCTGATAGGCTCTGAGGGGAGCCAGGCATGACGAGTGGCACAGTGCTCACTTAGGGTAAGGAGATCCAGGAATAGCAAGTTGAAAAATTAAACAAACTAACTGACCAGATGACCAGTGACCAGATGAGAGGTTGGTGGTGGCTTCTCTATTAAAGCTGCTATATCACTTTTTGGGGTGACCAGACCAAATTCACATAATGTGTGCTATAGATATGTCATTCTGATTAAAAGCAAGTCTAAAAAGTGGTAGATCTGTTCTACATGCGCTATTTCTATGCTTCCCGTACCTAAATGTTTGTTGTTGCTTCTTTTACCTTCAGTTTTGTACACCTGCTTCAAACAGCTGACAATACTTTTGGTTATGGAACATATATTTCACAGTGGTTTAGATGGTAAAATGATTCCATACACTATACATGCTTGTTTTTGTCACAAACGGAAATTAGGCGAACTATTACGTCACGGCTGTTGGAAGAAGAGGACCAAGGTGCAGCGTGGTCAGCGTACATATTCCCTTTTATTAGGTGATGGCGCCGACAAAACAATACCAAACAACCGTGAAGGTTAAGTGCCATAAACAAAGTTACTTCCCACAAAGACAGGTGGGAAAGGGCTACCTAAGTATGGTTCTCAATCAGAGACAACGATAGACAGCTGTCCCTGATTGAGAACCCTACCCGGCCAAAACATAGATAACAAAACATAGAATGCCCACCCCAAATCACACCATGACCAAACCAAATAGAGACATTAAAAGGCTCTCTAAGGTCAGGGCGTGACATATTATTATATTAGAATTGTACCAACCAGGAAGTGGTGATTTCTGCACGGTTGATCTTTAAATATCTGCATTAAATGAAGGATGTACGGTCAAACGAGATGTAAGAGGGCAGCAGTCTCCTGACAACTGGGTATTTATGTTTGAGGCGAGAAAGAAGATAAAGAGGGAGGGATGAGTGAAAAAAGGAGAGCGAGAAATCAGGTCTTAATGCGCTCAACACACACTAATCCTCTAAGGAAGGCTTTGCATTAGTCCACTGCCAAACACTCGGATGTGTCCTTCAAAAGAACGACCGAAATATAAAGGGATGAGAACAATAAGAGGGAAATATTAGGAAGGACTAGGAGTGCAGGATGGGAGAGAGCGATAAAAGAGAGTGATATGAAAATTGTCATCAACTGTATTTGAAGTCAAAAAAGGCTACCATGAGACTAACATCACCTGTCACAACTAGTGAAAGTGCACTGCAGTGTTATGGCAAATAACACAGAAAACAACTTGGGTCTAACTTTGAACTTTTGTCATAAAAGGATTTTGTTGTTAGAAGTTCTGTATGAGCGACGCTATATGATTCATTCGACAGCATCATGTTTCCTTTATGATGGATCCACCCCCCTGTAAAGTGCTAATGTTCTTACCGAGGCTGTTTGCATTAACTGACTGTTAAAATCTCTTTGACATGTTGCTCCGAGAGCAACTTCTGCTCTGCTCTGCGTAGTGGCTACAGTAGGAGTTCTGGGGATGAAAGAGACCAGATCTGCCTAGATAATACCTCAGCAATAGGACAAGTAGTGCCAAATAATCAAAGTTGCCTGTAACATATTCTTGAAAAATATATAGCTGATTTGAATAATCTCAACTCTCTTGTTTTGATTGTGGACTAGTGATGGAACTATTGTGTTGTAAATCAGAATGCTTGACTTCACACAGTCTTCCTGCACATCAGATTAGGGCTGCAGAGCCATGACAACTGTGTCACAACAGCAGAGCGAACACGGTGTGTTATATATAGATCTGAGAGGGCCTGGCTGTTGGTTTGTTTTTTTGAGTTTGGACGTGTGTGTGGTTGTGTGTGCTGTTGTACAGCTGATGAAAAATAGAGTGTGTGGCTGTGTAATATGCGGTCTGTGAGGTGTGTGTGACTGCTTCTGTTTGTACAGGATGTGACTGCATTGTTGTTGTTGTATAAGTCAAGTGTTTGTATTGAGTCTAGGCGTTTGTGCGTACATGTGTATGTATGTCTTGACTATTGACGTGTGTGTGTGTGTGTTTCGTGTGGCGTGACAGAGCTGCTAATTGCTTAGCGTCTCGCTGGTGGAGCTGCAGCAACCGATGGAGACATTCCTCACTGAGGGCCAGTGCACACACACAGACCTATCCGTCAAGCGCTCTGTCACCATGGCAACAACCTACTTCCCAGCGAGCGGCGGGCCAGCGTAACGAAGCCCTTGTCGGAGGAGTATGAGAATGACAGAGCTCTGTCAGGGGAAGGTGTTGTGGTTATTACCATCCCCACCATGTCTGGTTGTGTTAAAAGGAGTGAGGGGGAGGAGAGAAAGAGACATGAGAGAGACGCCAGTAACTGTGAAACAACTAGAAGTGAACTGGAACCATTTCTCCATTACTGTGCCTGGGTATAAGTGTGTTGTGCTTGTGTGTGAGCAATCCTGTTTGTGTAGATAGAAGTGGACGTGTCCCTGTGTGCGTGTGGTTATGCGTGTGTGTGTATGTAAGTGTATTCATGTCTGTGCAAGTGTTTTCAGGAATCAACCTTTTCCCAACTGGTTGTCAGATTGGACTGATTCTGACAGTCCTGACAGTGAGCCCAGAGCCTTATCTGTCAAACACCATGTAACCATTACAGACATTACATCCAGCTTACATCTCACCACCAGCCTGATGATGAGCAAATTACTGAGAGGGATCAGGGGAGAGAGTGTATGACAGATTTGACATGTGTGTGTGCGCGTGTGTGTGTGTGTGCGTGTGTGTGTGTGTGTGTCTGTAAAAGAGAAAAAAATATGAAAAACGTTCCAAGCTTAGCCGACTATATCCCACAGATGATGTGATGACAAGTCATTTGTTTAAGACATTAAGATCAAAATGTGTTAATCGTATTGAAATACAGACCTGTATTAGCACCTTGCCTTGATGATATGAAGAGGAGACTGTTTAATTAGATGGGTATGATGATTGATTGTGTGTTAGTGTGTGTGTGTGTGTTTGTGTCAGTGTGCATATGTATGCATACTGGTGGGGGCCTTGGTAAGGAACACCATTTTCTAATTCAGAGAGAGTAAGCGGGTAAACGACAGATGAACGGAGGAAGAGACTGTGTGAAGAACAGAGAGCTAGAGAGAACATTTTGGAGGGAAAAGAGAAGGTGACAGAGTAACCAAGGTGGCGATGACAGGAGGAAAGTCCCTAACATTCTGTGAATTGAGAAGGGGTTATATTTAAAATATGTATTTGTTTATTATTTTTTTTTTGAACCTTTATTTAACAAGGCAAGTCCGTTAAGAACAAATTCTTATTTACAATGACGGCCTACACCGGCCAAACCCGGACGACGCTGCCCCCGCCAAAAAAAGAGATTCTGAGAAAGTGTAAAGGATGCTGGGAAACCCCAGAGGGTTCAAATTTCTTGTGAAAATTGAGAGCGAGAACAGAATGCAAAGTGCGAATGATGTTGAGAGAAAAAGAAGGGAAAGGGGGAGAGAAGGGGACAGGAGTTGAAGATAAGAGAGAGAAAGTAAAGGGAGAGGGGGGTGGGTACTAATTGGTCTTTGGAGAGAGGTGAGAGAGCTAGCCACACACACAGAGGTGTAGCGTTGTGTTTACAGTCATAGCTAGTTTCCAAAGGGTTCTTGTGGCCTGAAGGTTGGTGTGTTTTCACTCTGTAATGACCGACAAAGCATTTGGCTCATTCTCTCTGTCTCTCTGATCTGTGGGAAATATGTGTCTCTAATGTGGTCATACATTTGGCAGGAGGTTAAAGTGCAGCTCAGTTGTCCATTTTGTGGACAGTGGGCGCGACACATTTGACAACTATAGTTTAAAATACGCTTTGTGGAAAGTAACAATTTTTTTAGCGGAACAGATAGTTACATTGGAGGTTACTACAACTATTTGAATACAGATCTGAGAAAGCAACTACTGATGCATCAGCTGAGATGGCATCAGAGGTTAGTAACAATCACGCCTACCTTATTGGCGGTCTATTCAAGCTGACCAGGTCTCCTCACTCATTTAGCTACTGCTTTCTGTTACTGCTACTGCTGCCACCACCTGTTAGGTTCTATGTTCCTGTCGGGGGGGTTGGTATAGAGTTTGAGAAAAGGGTATTGGAGGGTATTTTGTCCTAAAGCTCATCCAATGTATTTGGAGAATTCAATGGGTTCTGGTAGTCTTTAATAGCTGGTTCTAAGTTTAGTAAATTATTTTTTACTATTTTCTACATCATAGAATAATAGTGAAGACATCAAAACTATGAAATAACACATATGGAATCATGTAGTAACCAATAAAGATTTTAGAATCTTCAATGTAGCTACCCTTCACCTTGATGACAGCATTGCACACTCTTGGCATTCTCGCAACCAGCTTCACCTGGAATGCTTGAACAGTCTTGAAGAGTTCCCACAGAGGGTGAGCACTTGTTGGCTGCTTTTGCTTCACTCTGAGGTCCAACTCATCCCAAACCGTCTCAATTGGATTGAGGTTGTCCTGTTGAAAAACACAAGATAGTCCCACTAAGCTCAAACCACATTGGGTGGCGTATCGCTGTGGTTATCAGGAATCAAGGTAAGACCCAGATGCAGACTGTCAAAGTAACACTGTTTATTGTAGCAATAGCGGCAGGCATAGACATGCCAAAGCAGGCAGTGGTTGAAAATTCAGGGTAAGACAATGGTACAGGACGGCAGGTGGACTCAGGGTTAGGGACAGGCAGGGTTCAGTAATCCAGAGGTGGAGCAAAGGTACAGGACAGCAGGCAGGCTCAGCGTCAGGAGGGCGGGTACAGGGTCAGGACAGGCAGAGGTCAAAACTGGGAAGACTAGCAAAGAGAGGCTGGGAACAGATAGGAGCTGACAGGAAAACGCTGGTAAGCTTGAACGAACAAGACGAACTGGCAACAGACAGAAAACACAAGTATAAATACACAGGGGATAATTGAGAAGATGGGTGACACCTGGAGGGGGGTGGAGACAAGCACAAGGACAGGTGAAACAGATCAGGGGAAGAGAGTGGTAGCCATTCTGGTTAAGTGTGCTTTGATTTCTAAATAAATCACTGACAGTGTCACCAGCAAAGCACCATCACACCTCCTCCTCCATGCTACACGGTGGGAAACCACACATGAAGAGATCATCCGTTCACCTACTCTTCGTCTCACAAAGACAAAAAATTCACATTTGGACTTATCAGACCAAAGGACAGATTTCCACCGGTCTAATGTCCATTGCTCGTGTTTCTTGGCCAAGTCTCTTCTTATTATTGGTCTCCTTTAGTGGTGGTTTCTTTGTAGCAATTTGACCACGAAGGCCTGATTCACGTAGTCTCCTCTGAACAGTCGATGTTAAGATGTGTGTGTTACTTGATCTCTATGAAGCATTTATTTGGGCTGCAATTTCTGAGGCTGGTAACTCTAATGGACTTATCCTCTATATCAGAGGTAACTCTGGGTCATCCTTTCCTATGGCGGTCCTCATGAGAGCCAGTTTCATCATAGCGCAGGATGGTTTTTGCGACTGCACTCAAAAAAACGTTAAAAGTCCTTGAAATGTTCAGGATTGACTGACTTTTATGTCTTAAAGTAATGATGGTCTGTCATTTCTCTTTGCTTATATGAGCTATTTGGTCTTACTTGGTCTTTTACCAAATAGGACTATCTCCGGTATACCACCCCTAACTTATCACAACACAGCTGACTGGCTCAAATTAAGTGAGGAAAGAAATTCCAGAAATTAGTTTTTAACAAGGCACACCTGTTTATTGAAATGCATTCCAGACTACCTCATGAAGCTGGTTGAGAGAATGTCAAGAGAGTGCAAAGCTGTCATAAAGGCAAAGGGTGGCTACTTTGAAGAATCTCAAATATTAAATATATTTTGATTTGTTTAACACTTTTTTTGGGTTACTACATGATTCCATTTGGGTTATTTCATAGTGTTGATGTCTTCACTATTATTCTACAATGTAGAAAATGGTAAAAAATAAAGAAAAACCTTTGAATGAGTAGGTGTCTGTCGTAGAAATATTGAAACAAATATTTCTCAGATACCAGAGCTTGTTAATTCAAATAGACTTCATTACAAAAGTAACAAAGCCGAGCAATTCCATGTAAGAACTGATCTCTCCATTCTCAGTACTCTGCTTTTATACAGTTTCACCCTTACATAAGTCACTCCACTTCATGTAAATTCTTAATACCTTCTAGCCTTGGCCACCCCAATCCATTTCTATTCTCTGATTGGCTCAGACATTTGGGCATAGATTTTATTGGTGGCGTGACACACAGACATGCACACTCCTACTGCAGGTCTAATGGTGCCTATAACTGATTAGCTAATGTTTCTGTCCAAAGGTCTTCACAAGTTCAGGCCGACGTTGTCTATGTATGATTAACCCATGCGTATGCCCAGTAGCTTTCACAAGTCAGATATGGCCCAGACCAGTCAAGTCTGTGTTGGTCTACCTTGCTTCATCCACATGGATTCTGCTTACATTATTTTTCTGTTTTTGCATGTCTAATGATAAACTTGATGTTGTTCCAGCATTGTATATTCACATGGGTTCAGCCTTCTTTTTGCTTACACATGTCTAATAATTAATCTTATATTGACTTTACTTTCTACTTGAAAGAAAGCAGTATAGGTACTGTAAAATTACCAGAGGACTGGAGATTCTCCAACATAATCCCCCCCTGTGGAACTTTCAAAGTTTTGACTGGTACTCTGAACCAGCTTCATGAATAATGAGGAAGTTGAGGTGACTAAACTGCTTGGAGTATCCCTGGATTGTAAACTGTCATTGTGAAAACATGTTGATACAACAGTAGCTAAGATGAGAAGTCTGTCCATAATAAAGCCCTGCTCTGCCTTATTAAAAACACTATCAAAAAGGCAGGTCCCACGGGCCCTAGTTGTCACACCTGGACTACTGTTCAGTTGTGTGGTCAGGTGTCAAAAAGAGGGACTTTTACAATTAGCTCAGAACAGGGCAGCCAGGCAGGCCCTTAAATGCAAATGGAAAGCTAACATTAATGATATGCATGTCAATCTCTCATGGCTCAAAGTGGAGGAGAGATTGACCTCATCACTACATGTTTTTGTAAGAAGTGTTGACAAGCTGAATGCACCGAACTGTCTGTTTAAAATACTAGCACACAGCTCAGACACCCATACATACCCCACAAGACATACCACCAGAGGTCTCTTCACAATCTCCAAATCCAGAACAAACTATGAGAGGTGCACAGTATTACATAGAGCCATGACTACATGTAACTCTATTCCACATCAGGTAACTGATGCAGCAGTAGAATCAGACAAAAAGCAAACAAATTAAAGTACACCTTCTGCAACAGTGTGGACTGTGAAGAGACACACACACACACACAGGTACAGAAACACGCATACGCACATGGGCGCTATCACACTCACTTTGCAAACACATACATTGTGGTATTGTTGTATGGGTTATCGAGCATTTTGTGTTGTGGGTTTGTAGTGGTGTACCTTTCTCTTTGTGTCAAAGTGTTTGTGGAGAAGGTCCATGTAGTTGGTGGAATAGCGCTTTAATTCATGTCCGTTTGTGTGCCTGGGTCAGAGCGCTTTAATTAGGTTTGGTGGAAATGTCCGACAGATCTCAACTCATTAAAAGGACGAAATCGCCAACGCTCGACCTCGCTGCTTTCTCTCCCCCAACGGTGTCTTATCCAGACATTGTGTGCATCCACAAATCAACGTGAATCCACCATATCTCTCATCTGAACTATTTATTTGGGCTCCCGAGTGGCGCAGCAGTCTAAAGCACTGCATCTCAGTGCAAGAGGCGTCACTAAAGTCCCTGGTTTGAATCTGGACTGTATAACATCTGGCCATGATTGGGAGTCCCATAGGACAATTAGCCCAGTGTCATCCAGGTTTGGCCGGGGTAGGCAGTCATTGTAAATAACTAACTTGCCTAGTTAAATGTAAAATATATATAGATTGCGCTCGGGAGAGCGGGCCATCAGTTATTGTTTATAGTTATTACTGCAGAGTGCGACTTGGAGTTCTCGCTTCAAACCTATTATGTTAATATTAATGTTCAATGGTCCATCAAACTGATTGAGATTATAGATTGAATAATTGATAGCTGATTGATTTATTTGCATTATTGTTATCAGGATTATGATGAATGGTTATGATCCTAAATGACTCAATCATACTTCGTATTGTTCCTTCCGAGTGGCTCAGTGGTCTAAGGCACTGCATTGCAATCCTTGAGGTGTCACTGCAAAAGTGGGTTTGATCCATAACCGGGAGTCCCATAGGGTGGTGCATAATTGGCCCAGCTTTGTCCGGGTTAGGGGAGGGTTTGGCCCAGCTTTGTCCGGGTTAGGGGAGGGTTTGGCCGGGAGGGCTTTACTTGGCTCATTGCGCTCTAGCGACTTATGTTTTGGAGGACTTTTGACTCGACCTTTGCCTCTCCCGAGTCCTTTGGGGAGTTGCAGCGATGAGACAAGATCGTAATTGGATATCATGAAATTGGGGAGAAAAAGGGGGGTAAAATACCAACCAAAAACTAAAATAATCAATGCTTCATATTGAACTGAATTGCTGCATTAATTTATTATGTTAATGATGAGAATAATTAGTATTATGCTTTGGCTTTTGTGATTATGGATTTGATTGGATACATGTCATTCTGTTTCCTTTGTTATGCAGCACACAAACTATTCAGTAAATGGATCACTTTGTGGTTAAAGCAATTCCTGCCTCAGTCTCCTCCATTCCACACAGTCACCTGACCCGCGACCACCTGTTCACCCTCACTACTGTCAGTCATCCTACCTGTCCTGCTACGCCCACAGATTCCAAGAATCTTTCAGTTTTATTGTTATTCGTCAGGTCAAATGCTGCATGTGCCGCAGAACATGTCTACAGATCCACGTCACTCACTGTATTTAATCAATTTGAGACGGACATCAAATCTTGCCAGCAGTGGTCAGAGATTGGCTCAACCTATTAAGCATGCCTGCTGTTGCCCATGCATCAGGGTTGGGGTCAATTCGAATTCAAAATGTTCCTCATTGAAAAGCATTGAAAACCCCAACCCTGTCATGTTGACCGCATGCCATGTTGACCCCAACCCTGCCATGTTGACCCCAACCCTGTCATGTTGACCCCATGCCATGTTGACCCCAACCCTGCCATGTTCTATCTCAAAGCTATCAGACTGCTAAACAATCACTAACTCAGAGAGGCTGCTGCCTACATAGACTATCTAGTCACTTTAAACAATGCCACTTTAATACTGTTTACATATCTTACATTACTCATCTCGTGTATATACTGTATCTTATATCATCTACTGCATTGTGCCTATGCCGCTCGGCCATTGCTCATCCATATATTTATATGTAGATACTCTTATTCCATCCCTTTAGATTTGTGTGTATTAGGTAGTTGTTGGGGAATTGTTAGATTACTTGTTAGATATAACTGCACTGTCGGAACTAGAAGCACAAGCTACACTCGCATTAACGTCTGCTAACCCTGTGTATGTGACTAATAAAATTTGATTTGATGTTGACCCCAACCCTGACTACTAGATGGCCATGCATTACTTTTAGTCAATCATGTCCTTGGTAGCATGGCCATCTATGTCATCACAACTATTCAATCAACGACAACTACAACTTGAGGGTTAGGGGTGAGGTTAATTATGGAGTCACCTCTCAATGCACAGAAGTTTAAAACCCATGGAGAACATTATAAAGAATGCTATAATCCAAGTCAAAATGCTGTTCCTGGTGTCCCTGCCTTCAGCCCATCTTCTAAGAGCCAAACCAGTTGTACTCGGACGGGTGTTGTGTCAACACTGCTTTGTGACCTGTTGACGTAATCAGTGGCGACACGCTAAGCAGTGGAAACAGATGGGATAAAATGACCAGGATGACCGCGGCGACAAGATGGCTCCATCGCTATGGAAACGGCTATGCTCCTTTGCGTCGCTAACAGCCCTGATTACAGTGACGGCGAACGGCAGGTTGGGATGGATCCGAGCAATGACCAGATGTTCAGAGGATGTTTAGAAACCAAAAATGAAGAAGATGATACACTCCCTGACTCCATTATATGATCATAATACTGAACAGAAAATGATGATGACTGTGTTGAGAAAGAGAGCAGGAAGACAACGACCACAGTAACAGTGATGACATACATCAGATAATGAAAATGATGACATAGAGACTAATTCATTAGGAGATTAAGGAAACCACAGTGGTGAGACGCTAATCACGCTCTCCTCACGCAAACACTGCTCTACAGTTTCAAAACATCACAGACAGGAGGCTACCGAACTACAGCACCAACCCCATCATTGAGAGAAAGTGAAAAAGCTCACCCGCTAATGAGAGAGGTGATTTCATCTCAAATGGGGGGAATGGAATGAGAGTGTGTCTTTGATGGTAAGGAGAGTAATTTAAAATGGTGAGGATGAGCACAATCTAAAATGTGGTGAGTAATCTAAAATGGTGAATAGGAGAGTAATCTAAAATGGTGAGGAGGAGAGGATTCTAAAATGAGGAGAGTAATCTAAGATGGTGAGGAGGAGAGGATTCTAAAATGAGTAGAGTAATCTAAGATGGTGAGGAGGAGAGGATTCTAAAATGAGGAGAGTAATCTAAAATGGTGAAGAGGAGAGTAAATAAATCAGGAGAGGATTCTAAAATGAGGAGAGTAATCTAAAATGGTGAAGAGGAGAGTAAATAAATCAGGAGAGTAATCTAAAATGGTGAAGAGGAGAGTAAATAAATCAGGAGAGTAATCTAAAATGGTGAAGAGGAGAGTAAATAAATCAGGAGAGTAATCTAAAATGGTGAAGAGGAGAGTAAATAAATCAGGAGAGTAATCTAAAATGGTGAAGAGGAGAGTAAATAAATCAGGAGAGTAATCTAAAATGGTGAAGAGGAGAGTAAATAAATCAGGAGAGTAATCTAAAATGAGGAGAGTAATCTAAAATGGTGAAGAGGAGAGTAAATAAATCAGGAGAGGATTCTAAAATGAGGAGAGTAATCTAAAATGGTGAAGAGGAGAGTAAATAAATCAGGAGAGTAATCTAAAATGGTGAAGAGGAGAGTAAATAAATCAGGAGAGTAATCTAAAATGGTGAAGAGGAGAGTAAATAAATCAGGAGAGTAATCTAAAATGGTGAAGAGGAGAGTAAATAAATCAGGAGAGTAATCTAAAATGGTGAAGCGGAGAGTAAATAAATCAGGAGAGTAATCTAAAATCAGGAGAGTAATCTAAAATGGTGAAGAGGAGAGTAAATAAATCAGGAGAGTAATCTAAAATCAGGAGAGTAATCTAAAATGGTGAAGAGGAGAGTAAATAAATCAGGAGAGTAATCTAAAATCAGGAGAGTAATCTAAAATGGTGAAGAGGAGAGTAAATAAATCAGGAGTAATCTAAAATCAGGAGAGTAATCTAAAATGGTGAAGAGGAGAGTAAATAAATCAGGAGAGTAATCTAAAATGGTGAAGAGGAGAGTAAATAAATCAGGAGAGTAATCTAAAATGGTGAAGAGGAGAGTAAATAAATCAGGAGAGTAATCTAAAATGGTGAAGAGGAGAGTAAATAAATCAGGAGAGTAATCTAAAATCAGGAGAGTAATCTAAAATGGTGAAGAGGAGAGTAAATAAATCAGGAGAGTAATCTAAAATCAGGAGAGTAATCTAAAATGGTGAAGAGGAGAGTAAATAAATCAGGAGAGTAATCTAAAATGAGGAGAGTAATCTAAAATGGTGAAGAGGAGAGTAATTAAATCAGGAGAGTAATCTAAAATGGTGAAGAGGAGAGTAAATAAATCAGGAGAGTAATCTAAAATGGTGAAGAGGAGAGTAAATAAATCAGGAGAGTAATCTAAAATGGTGTAATCTAAAATGGTGAAGAGGAGAGTAAATAAATCAGGAGAGTAATCTAAAATGGTGAAGAAGAGAGTAAATAAATCAGGAGAGTAATCTAAAATGGTGAAGAGGAGAGTAAATAAATCAGGAGAGTAATCTAAAATGGCGAAGAGGAGAGTAAATAAATCAGAGTAATCTAAAATGGTGAAGAGGAGAGTAAATAAATCAGGAGAGTAATCTAAAATGGTGAAGAGGAGAGTAAATAAATCAGGAGAGTAATCTAAAATGAGGAGAGTAATCTAAAATGGTGAAGAGGACAGTAAATAAATCAGGAGAGGATTCTAAAATGAGGAGAGTAATCTAAAATGGTGAAGAGGAGAGTAAATAAATCAGGAGAGTAATCTAAAACGGTGAAGAGGAGAGTAAATAAATCAGGAGAGTAATCTAAAATCAGGAGAGTAATCTAAAATCAGGAGAGTAATCTAAAATGAGGAGAGTAATCTAAAATGGTGAAGAGGAGAGTAAATAAATCAGGAGAGTAATCTAAAATCAGGAGAGTAATCTAAAATGAGGAGAGTAATCTCCAATGGTGAGGAGGAGAGTCATCTACGATGGTGAGGATAAGGGTAATATGGAGATGAGGAGAGTAATTTTGAGATGAGGAGAGTCATCTAAGTATTCCAATAGGAGGCCAGATGCAGGTTCACATGCAGATTCTTAAAGTATTTAAAGCAGCCGGGCCTGGTAAATTTCTATGTTCAAAAAAACTGCTCAGAGGAGTTACTGCATGTTGAAAGGTGAGATATTCACACACACACACACTAATCCAAGCCCGGGTACAAAGACAGGGATATGAAGTCTTGATGATTGACACTCTGTACTGTACATATATGGACACTGGCATACCTGGATAAGATGATGAGCACCTGGTTCAGAGCTCAGCTACCTCACCTGACCTAGGGGGGGAGAGGAGAAAGAGGGGAGGTGAGAGGTTTCAGGATAGCCTGAGGCAATTTAATATGATTTATATCCTGAAACTGCTTAGGCCATACAGACAATTTACACAGACACGCGCTCACTCACACCCAACCCTTATACATTATGTAATTTGAGGTGGGAGAGAATTCACACAGTGACAGCTCAACTGTGACAGTCTGAGTCATATGCTCTGAAGGGGTCTGTGAGTGTTTCTCTGTGGATATCTATGAGTGTTTGTGTGTACATCTGTCTGTGCATATGTGTGTGTGGGGGGGGGGTATTTTATTTAACCTTTATTTAACTAGGGAAGTCAGTTTAGAACAAATTCTTATTTTCAATGACGGCCTAGGAACAGTGGGTTAACTGTCTGTTCAGGGGCAGAACGACAGATTTGTACCTTGTCAGCTCAGGGATTTGAACTTGCAACCTTCCGGTTACTAGTCCAACGCTCTAACCACTAGGCTACCCTGCCGCCCCAAGCGGTGAAATCTATGTGTGAGTGTGTGCAACTAATCACGCATTCATTTTCAGTAAATAGATCTGTAAGTGTGTGTATAAATGGATGTTTCTGTGTAAAGGTTGTATTAGTGTATTAATATTAGTGAGTTTTGGTGGTGTTCTGTGATTTTGTGTGTCAGTCTTTTAGTGCAGTACATCCTCTGTTAGTCTAAGCTGCATGGGTCATCTCTGCTACTACTATTTATTCATCTACAATGTTTTTCCTATAGGTCATTGCTGTACGACAATACATTTATTTTATTTAACCTTTATTTAACTAGGCAAGTCCGTTAAGAACAAATTCTTATTTACAATGACGGCCATCTGGCCGGACAGCTTCTCTCTGTGAGCTGCGACAGTACATGGCCATCTGGCTGGCCAGCTTCTCTCTGTGTAACTGTGACAGTACATGGCCATCTGGCTGGCCAGCTTCTCTCTGTAACTGTGACAGTACATGGCCATCTGGCTGGCCAGCTTCTCTCTGTATAGCTGTGACAGCACATGGCCATCTGGCTGGCCAGCTTCTCTCTGTAGCTGTAACAGTACATGGCCATCTGGCTGGCCAGCTTCTCTCTGTATAGCTGTGACAGTACATGGCCATCTGGCTGGCCAGCTTCTCTCTGTATAGTGATTTATTATTCACGGTAATATGTCTGTGTTCTGTTGTAATTGCAGTGTGCTACAGCAGTGGCTGCGTCTGATGGAGCACAAATGAATAAATAAATTGGGACGTGGAGCCATTTGGACGTTTGACATTTACTGATGAGACAATTAAGTGAGCAGCGCACAAACACACAGGCAGCGGCGCAGGAAAACACACGCCCACAGACAGTTTATACACACACACACACACATGAAAGACGAACACACACAAACCAAAAGTGGAGCTCAAACAAACACACACACGATATACTCATAAAAAAGCGCACATACACGATACACACACACAAAAGCACACACACGATACACACACAAAGGCGCCAGGTGATGTAGGAGCACCAGGTGATGTAGGGGCACCAGGTAAGGTAAGTCTAGGAAAAGTCAGTAAGATACACACACACACACATGCAACGGCCATGCCTCCCTCCATGGGACTACATATAAATGTGACTTTGCTATTAAGTGTCCTAGAGATAATATGTCTTCATCATGTAAGTCTGAATACTGATTTGACAGATTCAGCAGTCAAGCATATTAGGCTCCAAGTTTTCCATGATAGGCTATGAGTTGTCACCACACAAGCAGGCCTATGAGGGAAATATTTAAGTTACCATTTTCTACATCAAAGCGTATTATTATACACTGAATGTACAAAACATTAAGAACACCTGCTCTTTCCATGACCTAGACCAGTGCTTCCTAACCACATGGGTACTAGGACCCCTGGGGTGTTCTTGGCCTACCCACTGGGGGTACTTGAGAAGAGTCATGAGACCGTAGGCCTACTGGCAAAATACACTATGAGGAGGTACTACGGGCAGAGCAACATTGTTGGTGGTACAGTAACTGAAAAAGGTTGGGAACCACTGAGGTAGACTGACCAGGTGAATCTAGGTTAAAGCTATGATCCCTTATTGATGTCACTTGTTAAATCCACTTCAATCAGTGTAGAGGAAGGTGAGAAGACAGGTTAGAGAAGTTTTTTTTGTAAAGCCTTGAGACAATTGAGATGTATGTGTGCCATTCAGATGGTGAATGGACAAGACAAAATATTTAAGCGCCTTTGAACATGGTTTGGTAGTAGTGGCAAGCAGCCTCGTTTGTATCAATAATTTCAAAGCTGCTGAGTTTTTCACCCTCAACAGTTTCCTGTGTGTATCAAGAATGGTCCACCACCCAAAGGACATCCAGCCAATTTGACACAACTGTGGGAAGCATTGGAGTCAACATGGGCCAGCATCCCTGTGGAACGCTTTGGACACCTTGTAGAGTCCATGCGCTACGAACTGGGCGCAAGGTATTATTCATGTTTAGGAATGCTTCAAATAAACTCGTGGTTGATCCCAAACACTCAAAGGCGATATATTTCACGCTAGGTTACAACCTCAAAGCAAGAGACATCGAGGCTCCGCCCACCACTCTCATGCTGAGGGTGCACGAAAAAGGCTTGCGACAATGTGAGACGACACCGAATGTGCAGCTTTCATGAATCTGATTTCAAACAGCGCTGTGAAACCGGACCACTGCCCGCACAGCTCGGTTAACGGAGGAAAAAACGGACACTAGCCTGCCTTCTAAAACAATGAAGACAAACATATTTCCTAGGTAAGGCTTTAATGGCTCCCCGCAGGATTTGCAGGCAGTTGCTCCTCACGCTTCAGAGCGCGTTGTGCTAACAGCCCCGCGGTAGACTACATTGTAATGACGAGCAGTCAATTGGCAAAATATGTGGCTACAAGAGATTCAGCCAGCGGTCGATTTGGTTTCTAGAATGGACATATAAATTAAACATAATTAAGCAAGAATATTCAGTAGCAAATAAATAGCCTGAACGGTTTAGGTTAACGGATTTATCTTTGCATGGTCAGAATGATGAAATAACCATAGCCAACTGCACCGTTAAAATAGTTTTTTTTTAAAATCCTAGGCTATCAACATCATCCATGAGCCTACTACTTGATAGATTTAGGATCCTAATTAAAGCATGCAATACCTCGTGCGGCAACATTGTAGCCAAATCACACATTTAACAGCCCTACTTTCCTACTTTGTATGGAATCTTTATGTAAATATTTGCCTGTTCATAGCTGTCCAATTGTATTACGCCTTCCTGTATTTGACTCATTTGAGTTTAACACAGTACTGTTAGCTCATGAAATTAGACAATTTCATTTATTTAGACTGCATGTTAAATTAGCAATATAAGGTCATAAGTTCCATGCGTGTGTGTGTGGTGAAACCCTGTCTGTGGCATAAGAAGTACGTTTGATTAAGGAAGACCATGCCTTTCTATAATGTGAGATTGGAGGTGTCCTGTCCTCCATCCAACTAACGTTACTAAAATCAAATCAAATCAAATTGTATTTGCCACATACAGATGGTTAGTAGATATTAGTGCAAGTGTAGCGAAATGCTTGTGCTTCTAGTTCTGACAGTGCAGTAATATCTAACAATTCCCCAACAACTACCTAATACACACAAATCTAAAGGGGTGAATGAGAATATGTACATGTAAGTATATGGATGAGTGATGGCCGAGCGGCATAGGCAAGGTGCAATAGATGGTATAAAATACAGTATACACATGTGATATGAGTAATGTAAGATATGTAAACAATATTAAAGTGGCATTATTTAGAGCATTGTATGAAGTGACTAGTGATCCATTTTATTAAAGTGTCCAGTGATTGGGTCTCAATGTAGGCAGCAGCTATGTTAGTGATGGCTGTTTAACAGTCTGATGGCCTTGAGATAGAAGCTGTTTTTCAGTCTCTCGGTCCCTGCTTTGATGCACCTGTACTGACCTCACCTTCTGGATGATAGCGGGGTGAACAGGCAGTGGCTCGGGTGGTTGTTGTCCTTGATGATATTTTTGGCCTTCCTGTGACATTGGGTGCTGTAGGTGTCATGGAGGGCAGGTAGTTTGCCCCCGGTGATGCATTGTGCAGACCGCACCACTCTCTGGAGAGCCTTGCGGTTGAGGGCGGGACAGTTGCCATACCAGGCTGTGATACGTCCCGACAGGATGCGCTCGATTGTGCATCTGTAAAAGTTTGTCAGGGTTTTGGGTGACAAGCCAAATTTCTTCAGCCTCCTGAGGTTGAAGAGGCGCTGTTGCTAAATGCATAAATGCATGGCTAAATGCATGGTTTGTAAATAATTTCTGAGTGTTGGAGTGTGCCCCTGGCTATCTGTAAAAAATAAGAAAAAAAACATTGCCGTCTGTTTTTTTTAATGTAAGGAATTTGAAATTATTTATACTTTTTACTTTTGATACTTATATGTATTTTAGAAATTACATGTACTTTTGATACTTAAGTATATTTAAAAGCAAATACTTTTCCTCTAGTATTTTACTGGGTGACTTTTAATTGAGTTTACTTGAGGGCTAACTTCAAGTTGGCTACCGTGACTGGTTCAAATCAATTGGATTTGATCTCCTTCATTCAGTTACGTTCAACACAGTGGCCATGCCAGTCCTGTGGACATTCATTGGTAGTTTGGCAGGCGGTCGTTGGCAGCTCGCTGTCTGGACCATTTAAACCGTATCATTATTGGCTTTAACAGCTGTTTGAATAAAACCCAACAGTATTAGACAAATTGAACGAAGTGCCGGTAGTTACGCCATTTTGAGAGAAATGATAAGAAATGAAAAGACACAAGTGCCAAGGACGAAGAGTTTTAGAAATGATCCCCATAAGCTAGCTAACAGTTTTGGTTTGGGAGTGTATGTGGTAGAGGCTTTGAAGTGGTCGGATTCCTTCTTTCTTTGTCTGGGATCTACAGACAGGGCTACATTTGTTTTAGAACAGCGAGACATTTTTTATTCCATCACCTAACAAATCAAAACCAAGA
Organism: Oncorhynchus keta; assembly: GCF_023373465.1. NCBI lineage: Eukaryota > Metazoa > Chordata > Actinopteri > Salmoniformes > Salmonidae > Oncorhynchus > Oncorhynchus keta. The sequence goes on from NC_068454.1 coordinate 12,447,651, forward strand.
CTCATCTGACGGAAAAAGAGGTGAGGAATGAAAGAATGTAATATATTCAGCAGCATACACCAATCTATTTTTGGATCAACCTACAGTCCTTGAACCAACAGCATTTCTAAGGTGATGTGTGATGAATGCAAAAAACAAGTAAAATCCCGATACCAAAACAAAGTGTGAGTTTCACTCTTCTGAAATGGTGTCCTTCTGCAGCATGGGGAAGGTGAAACCCAGAGGGCTTTTACTGATTGGGGTTGCTGAGGGAACTCTGCTACCTTGGTAGTGTGTTCTTTGTAGTGATGGGGCAAACACAATCATCAATAGTTCTGTGTCACAATGTTATTTTAGACGATACTATATCAATACTTGTTTTTCATGGCTCTCTCTTGTCCCTCTGCTGCAGACATAACAGTGAGCAATATGTTTGGAACATTGAATCGCATTAAAATCTTAGTATCGGATCACAATACATATTTGTAGAATCGTGATACATATAGAATTGAGGTACAAATGTTATCGACAACTAAGTATATTATGGTAATATCGTATCGTGAGGTCACCGGCAATTCTCAGCCCCAGTTATTTGTGTGCAGCAGGACAGTTTAATGGGTGTGTCTTTGTATTGTTGATGAATGACAACAGGGGTGTGTGTCTGTATTGTTGAGTTATAGTAGTGGTGGGTCTTTGTATTGTTGAGTTATAGTAGTGGTGTGTGTTTGTATTGTTGAGTTATAGTAGTGGTGTGTGTTTGTATTGTTGAGTTATAGTAGTGGTGTGTGTTTGTATTGTTGAGTTATAGTAGTGGTGGGTGTTTGTATTGTTGAGTTATAGTAGTGGTGTGTGTTTGTATTGTTGAGTTATAGTAGTGGTGTGTGTTTGTATTGTTGAGTTATAGTAGTGGTGTGTGTTTGTATTGTTGAGTTATAGTAGTGGTGTGTGTTTGTATTGTTGAGTTATAGTAGTGGTGGGTGTTTGTATTGTTGAGTTATAGTAGTGGTGTGTGTTTGTATTGTTGAGTTATAGTAGTGGTGGGTGTTTGTATTGTTGAGTTATAAGTGGTGGGTGTTTGTATTTTTGAGTTATAACAGTGGTGTGTCTTTGTATTGTTGAGTTATAGTAGTGGTGTGTGTTTGTATTGTTGAGTTATAGTAGTGGTGTGTGTTTGTATTGTTGAGTTATAACAGTGGTGTGTCTTTGTATTGTTGAGTTATAGTAGTGGTGTGTCTTTGTATTGTTGATGAATGACAACAGGGGTGTGTGTTTGTATTGTTGAGTTATAGTAGTGGTGTGTGTTTGTATTGTTGATGAATGACAACAGGGGTGTGTGTCTGTGTTAACTTATAACACAGGTTGGTTTTATAGGTTGAGTTATAGCAGCAATGGGTGTTTGTATTGTTGAGTTTTAGTGGTGTGTGTTTGTATTGTTGAGTTATAGTAGTGGTGTGTGTTTGTATTGTTGAGTTATAGTAGTGGTGGGTGTTTGTATTGTTGAGTTATAAGTGGTGGGTGTTTGTATTGTTGAGTTTTAACAGTGGTGTGTGTTTGTATTGTTGAGTGGTGTGTGTTTGTATTGTTGAGTTATAGTAGTGGTGTGTGTTTGTATTGTTGAGTTATAAGTGGTGGGTGTTTGTATTTTTGAGTTATAACAGTGGTGTGTGTTTGTATTGTTGAGTTATAACAGTGGTGTGTGTTTGTATTGGTGAGTTATAACAGTGGTGTGTGTTTGTATTGTTGAGTTATAGTAGTGGTGGGTGTTTGTATTGTTGAGTTATAAGTGGTGGGTGTTTGTATTTTTGAGTTATAACAGTGGTGGGTGTTTGTATTGTTGAGTTATAGTAGTGGTGGGTGTTTGTATTGTTGAGTTATAAGTGGTGGGTGTTTGTATTGTTGAGTTATAGTAGTGGTGTGTGTTTGTATTGTTGAGTTATAGTAGTGGTGGGTGTTTGTATTGTTGAGTTATAAGTGGTGGGTGTTTGTATTGTTGAGTTATAGTAGTGGTGTGTGTTTGTATTGTTGAGTTATAGCAGTGGTGTGTTTGTATTTTTGAGTTTTAACTAGAGGTCGACTGATTAAATTGGCCTCGGGATGATTTCAAGTTTTCTTAACAATCGGTAATCGGCCTCATGGCCGAGGGACACTGCATTGCAGGCTGACCACCTGTTACGCGAGTTCAGCATCAAAGGGACCTGCAAGGTGCCAAGGTAAGTTGCTAGCTTGCATTAAACTTTTCTTATAAAAACAATCTCCACATAATCATTAGTTAAATACACATGGTTGATGATATTACTAGGTTAACTAGCTTGTTCTGCATTGTGTATAATCAATGCAGGGCCTGTTAATTTATCATCGAATCACAGCCTACCTCAACTTCGCCAAAAGGGTAATGATTTAACAAATGCGCATTCACGAAAAAGCACAATTGTTGTGCAAGTGTACCGAACCGTAAACAACAATGCCTTTCTTAAATCACTACACAAGTATATATTTTTAACCTGCATATGTAGTTAAATGAACTTCATTTTAGCAGGCAATATTAACCAGGGGAAATTGTGTCACTTCTCTTGCGTTCAGAGCAATCAGTCAGGGTAATGCAACAGTTTGGTCCGCCTGAATAATTGCGAAACGGAACGGTTCCGTATTTTACTGAAAGAATCAACGTTTTGTTTTCGAAATTATAGTTTCCGGATCTGACCATATTAATCACCAAAGGATCATATTTCTGTGTGTTTTTATTATAATTAAGTTTATGATTTGATATTTGATAGAGCAGTCTGACTGAGCGGTGGTAGGCAGCAGCAGGCTCGTAAGCATTCATTCAAACAGCACTTTTTTTGCGTTTGCCAGCAGCTCTTAGCAATGCTTTAGGCACAGTGCTGTTTGACTTCAAGCCTATCAACTCCCGAGATTAGGCTGGCAATACTAAAGTACCTATAAGAACATCCAATAGTCAAAGGTATATGAAATACAAATGGTATAGAGATAAATAGTCCTATAATTCCTGTAATAACTACAACCTAAAACTTCTTACCAGGGAATATTGAAGACATGTTAAAAGGAACCACCAGCTTTCACATGTTCACATGTTCTGAGCAAGGAACTTAAACATTAGCTTTCTTACATAGCACATATTGCACTTTTACTTTCTTCTCCAACACTTTTTTTGCATTATTTAAACCAAATTGAACATGTTTCATTATTTATTTGAGACTAAATTGATTTTATTGATGTATTATATTAAGTTACTATAATTATTAATTGTTCATTCAGTATTGTTGAAATTCAGTATTGTTGAAATTATATATATATATTTACTGTCACGCCTGGGTCTTAGTATTTTGTGTTTTCTTTCTTTATTTGGTCAGGCCAGGGTGTGACATGGGTTATTGTGGTGTGTTTTTGTCTTAGGGGTTTTGTGGGGTGTCTACGTAGTCTATGGCTGCCTGAGGCAGTTCTCAATCAGAGTCAGGTGATTATTGTTGTCTCTGATTGGGAACCATATTTAGGCAGCCATATTCTGTGAGTGTTTCGTGGGTGATTGTTCCTGTCTTTGTGTTTGCACCAGATAGGGCTGTTTCGGTTTTTCACTTTTCATTATTTTGTAGTTTCTGCTTGTATTGTTTTTTCCTTAATTAAAATTATATCATGAATCATCATCACGCTGCATTTTGGTCCGATCCTTGTTCTACCTCTTCGTCAGAGGAGGAGATAGAAGAGAGCCGTTACATATACTTTATATATAAATGGTCCGATTAATCAGTATTGGCCTTTTTTGGTCCTCCAATCGGTATCGTTATCGACGTTGAAAAATCATAATCGGTCGACCTCTAGTTATGACTGTTATTACTGTTATGATATTAATGTCGTGGTTGTTACTGAGATGTAATAACTTATGTTATAACTGTTATGACTTATTACTGTTATTCCTGTTAGGATATTACTGTTATTATGGCTATTATGATACTACTGTTATTATTGTTATTATGTTAGTTATAATGGTTATTATGTCAGTACTGTTAGTATCTCATTATGTTATGACTGTTATTATGGTTATTACTGGATTATGGTCTCTGTCTAAATATCCTCCCCCTGTTGCAATCTCTTACTAAACCATCACATTGTTAGTGAAAAGGAAACGAGGTGAGTTGTTCCCATACTGTACCATGGAAAGAACTTTGAACACCTGGAAAGTGTAATATTAATGATGATCATCTTTATAATGGCAGTGTCTGCATTTGTAGTGCTAAAATACTCTCAAACAGGTACCGTTGTGCTAGTACTGTAATTTGTATTATTTTCACATATTTGTTATTGAATGAGATACACCCTAGATAATGTACCATAGGGGACCAGAACCCTCTCCAACAACACACATACACCCCATTCACACATCTGTGATTCTATCACCTTCCATCTGTTCCACAGGATTCACACCTGACCTGTGGCTCAGAACGGGGAGGGCCTGTGTCAGGCCGAAAGCCAGCCAGCCCCCCGCCCACATACACACAGTGTCAGTGCTCCACCTGGTTGTTAGATCATAAGGCTTATAACAAACAATCCCCAACAGCACCAAACTGTGTGCCTCTACCTTTGTCACTATGCTTATATTTAGCAGCCACCTGGACGGACCCCCCCCCACACACACATATACACACACACACAGCACCAATTTAGTCCTCCACCACCCACCAGTGCACCATGGGAAGGGTAAAGACTTCCTGTAAGTATGAGAGTGGAGGACATTTAATTTAAAATGGAGAGAGAGAGATAAATAAGGAGGGAGAGAGGAAAAGAGAGAGTGACAGGGAGAGAGAGGAGAGACATGAAAATAGAGGGAGAGAGAGAGTGACAGGGAGAGAGAGGAGAGACATGAAAATAGAGGGAGAGAGAGAGTGACAGGGAGAGAGAGGAGAGACATGAAAATAGAGGGAGAGTGAGAGGGAGAGAGAGGAGAGACATGAAAATAGAGGGAGAGAGAGAGTGAGAGGGAGAGAGAGGAGAGACATGAAAATAGAGTGAGAGAGAGAGTGAGAGGGAGAGAGAGGAGAGACATGAAAATAGAGGGAGAGAGAGAGTGACAGGGAGAGAGAGGAGAGACATGAAAATAGAGGGAGAGAGAGAGTGAGAGGGAGAGAGAGGAGAGACATGAAAATAGAGGGAGAGAGAGAGTGACAGGGAGAGAGAGGAGAGACATGAAAATAGAGGGAGAGAGAGAGTGACAGGGAGAGAGAGGAGAGACATGAAAATAGAGGGAGAGAGAGAGTGAGAGGGAAGGGGAGACAGTGATCCCTTCAAAATAGATGACCAATGAGTTAATCATGCAGTGTGAAAACACATTTGTTAGTTTTCCAGTTTGCCAGGTTTTTTTCACAGCCAGGCAGTAGCACTGCTTTGACTCATTGATTGATTAACAAAACTTGTTCAAGATAATTAAAAAAAATCTTAAATGGACAAGCACAGACATTACACCCTATGCGTGCTAATACACACAGCACCTGATTCATGTTCTTTTAAACCCACAATGTGTAATTTCTATTGGGGAAAAAAAGATCTGAAACACAACCAAAAACAAACAGAATTTGCCTTGTCAAAATGCACAAAATTGCAGGAAATTAGCTTTAACACTGCACAATATTTTCTCAGCTCCATGTCAAATCGCAGGAAAGGTTTTTTAAAACCATAACATTTTCTGTCAGCTCCAAGGCAAAATGTGTAGAATTTCAGAAAATGTACTTTAAAAATGCAAAACAATTCTCCACAAGGTCAAGATGGGGGGCCTCTAAAATTCAGTCGTTCTGACTGTGCCCATTGCCACGCCCCCTGCCGCACCCACCACCTAAGCCCCTTTTTGATCCAGAGAAAACCCTGGAAGGGAAGAGAACAGAGGACAGACAAGACAAGAGTCCAGGCAGTGCATGGTCTCTTGTGTAATTGCGACCTTCACAGCGCATCCTCTCTCTGATAAATCACACGTCTTTTAATGACAGCCTTTGGGCTGTGGAGACAGACCGCTGAGTGCTCTGAAATGCAGCCTGGCCAGGAACAAGGTCCTGTGAAAGGATCCCAGCTCTACAGCAGCACTACATCTCCCATTCTGGCCCATAAATACAGGGGCTGGCAGCGGCACAGACATTTGAAGAAGTGGACTGAGTCAACTCACAGGGACACTTAAAGGACACTTCCCCCCTGGCCGTTATACGCTGTTCTCATCATCCTCTGGAGGGCCATTTGGGAGTAATGTCCATAGGAAGGATGACCGTCTGTAAACGCTCTGGGGGACCAGAATATCTCAGGTGACCTCACCCAGGGGAGTGGACTGTCTGGAGGCGATGACAGAGAGAAAAAACATGTTTGTGCAGTAGGAAAAGAATGTTATGCCTCCCGAGTGGCGCAGCGGCCTGAGGCACTGCTTCGCAGTGAGGTTTGAAATTATTATATATGTTTTGAATAGAAAATGTTTTCAAATCCTGCAACACCGCAGGACAAGACGTCTAAGAAGCTGTCTTAGCCTGGAAGGCTGGGAAACTCAGCCATCTATTTTGATTGACTACGGCCCGCAATAAATTACCACTAATCACAGGACAAGAGACCGTCAATTACATAAGGGGCTTAGACAGGCTCGGATAACCTCTGATAGCCCCGGAGGTGAAGTGCGTGCACACACACATAGGTGCTAAAACATTATGTTCCAGCGAGAAGTTAACAGGATTTGAGCTGATTACATCACAGGCTTTCACATGTTAGAGTTGGTGGACTATACGAGGGTGTGTGGTTTCACTAAACTACGACCACAGAACACGACCCCTGAACTAGGATGCACATCTCTTCTGACAGCTTGACCTCTCTCTGCCAACTAGGTGCATCTAGAAAAATGAGTTTTTCCTGCTCTAGTTGCATTGCCCAAACATAGACAGTATACCACACTGAAAAACAGATGACTTATAGAATGACACAACAGCTAAACAAACGTCCCACTAAAGCTCCTATACGACTTCTCAGGTTGTTTATAACCAATTATTACTGTCTAATTACCTCTCCCACGTGTTTCTCATTGGCCCTCATGTCCTCATCCTCCTCCCCTCTCACACACACACAGACAGAGACAGACAGACAGACAGAGTGAGGGCCCCAGCTGGTCTTGGATGACTGCAACCCTCCTCCTTTGAAGGCTGGGCTCATATAACCGCTGCTCTTAAACCATAACCCCCCCAATTAAGGACAGATATCTCTGCCTATGTACTTGCTCAAATCTTCAGACAACATAGCTGATTCTTTCCTTGTCTACTGTGGTGGGGAGGGGAAAGTCATGATAAGGTAGTGTGCTGTACTGTACTGCATGTTCTATGCTGCGTTGAATATCACACATCTGTCCTTCAGAGGACATCAGCAGATGTCACAAGAGTGTCCTTCTGTAGTTATACCGTGGGGTTTGTGTGCAGTTCTTGGTGTGTTTGTAGGTGGTGTGGGGGTTCAGGAGAGAGGTAGCACTGCACACCTGTGGGCTTTACAACAACCCCCCCCCCCAGGGGGAGCGTGGCCCAGCCAGTTCACCCCATAAATATCCAGCTACAAAGAGAAAGAGGTGCCAGCCTGCATACCACTATAATGAGCTAGAACATATGTTCTGAAACACTAATGCAGATGTTCTGTTGTGGAGATCACAGCCCTTCAGGGATTCTACAACCCTCATAACGTTCTATAATGACTTGCATTCATTCTGGCACCATGTGATCAATTAGCAGTTGTAAACATGTATTATTCTTCTCTATGGTGAATGAAGCATGATCTAAGCATGAACAATACAAACACCACTTATAACTCACCAATACAAACACCCACCACTGTTATAACTCACCAATACAAACACCCACCACTGTTATAACTCACCAATACAAACACCCACCACTGTTATAACTCACCAATACAAACACCCACCACTGTTATAACTCACCAATACAAACACCCACCACTGTTATAACTCACCAATACAAACACACACCACTGTTATAACTCACCAATACAAACACCCACCACTGTTATAACTCACCAATACAAACACCCACCACTGTTATAATTCACCAATACAAACACACACCACTGTTATAACTCAACAATACAAACACCCACCACTACTATAACTCAACAATACAAACACCCACCACTGTTATAACTCACCAATACAAACACCCACCACTGTTATAACTCAACAATACAAACACCCACCACTGTTATAACTCAACAATACAAACACCCACCACTGTTATAACTCAACAATACAAACACCCACCACTGTTATAACTCAACAATACAAACACCCACCACTGTTATAACTCACCAATACAAACACCCACCACTGTTATAACTCAACAATACAAACACACACCACTGTTATAACTCAACAATACAAACACCCACCACTGTTATAACTCACCAATACAAACACCCACCACTGTTATAACTCAACAATACAAACACCCACCACTACTATAACTCAACAATACAAACACCCACCACTGTTATAACTCAACAATACAAACACACACCACTACTATAACTCAACAATACAAACACCCACCACTACTCTAACTCAACAATACAAACACCCACCACTGTTATAACTCAACAATACAAACACACACCACTGTTATAACTCACCAATACAAACACCCACCACTTATAACTCAACAATACAAACACCCACCACTTATAACTCAACAATAGAAACAACCCACCACTTACAAGATGTGTACCTTGTCAGCTCGGGGATTCGAACTTGCAACCTTTCGGTTACTAGTCCAATGCTCTAACCACTAGGCTACCCTGCCGCCCCAGTAATATAACAGTGGTGGGTGTTTGTATTGTTGTGTTATAATAAGGGCGCCTCTTTTTTCCTTTGTTTTGATAATCTAAACTCTTGTGATCTGTTATAATGTGGGCTTAGCAGTTATTCAGTAACTCAATAACAATACAAACACCCTCCACTGTTATAACTTAATGTCAATAATACCGTAAGTCACTACATAACAGTAATATCATAACAATACTGACGTAATATAACCATAATAGTAATAAATCATAACATAATAACAGTAATAACATCTAACTTTAATAACAGAACAGTACTAACACAATACCAGTAATAACAGAACAGTACTAACACAATACCAGTAATAACAGAACAGTACTAACACAATACCAGTAATAACAGAACAGTACTAACACAATACCAGTAATAACAGAACAGTACTAACACAATACCAGTAATAACAGAACAGTACTAACACAATACCAGTAATAACAGAACAGTACTAACACAATTTGTTTTAATAAGTACTAACACTTGTGATCTGTAATAACATGGGCTTACCAGTTATTCAGTAATAACATCCATAACAAGTACAAACACCCTCCAGTAATAGCATAACCATAACAGTACTAACACAATACCAGTAATAACAGAACCATACCAGTACTAACACAATACCAGTAATAACATAACCATAACAGTACTAACACAATACCAGTAATAACATAACCATAACAGTACTAACACAATACCAGTAATAAATAACCAGAACAGTACTAACACAATACCAGAATAAATAACATAACAGTACTAACACAATACCAGGAATAACATAACCATAACAGTACTAACACAATACCAGTAAATAACCATAACAGTACTAACACAATACCAGAATAACATAACATAACAGTACTAACACAATACCAGGAATAATAACCATAACAGTACTAACACAATACCAGTAATAACAGAACAGTACTAACACAATACCAGTAATAACAGAACAGTACTAACACAATACCAGTAATAACAGTACTAACACAATACCAGTAATAACATAACCATAACAGTACTAACACAATACCAGTAATAACATAACCATAACAGTACTAACACAATACCAGTAATAACATAACCATAACAGTACTAACACAATACCAGTAATAACATAACCATAACAGTACTAACACAATACCAGTAATAACATAACCATAACAGTACTAACACAATACCAGTAATAACATAACCATAACAGTACTAACACAATACCAGGAATAACATAACCATAACAGTACTAACACAATACCAGGAATAACAGAACAGTACTAACACAATACCAGTAATAACAGAACAGTACTAACACAATACCAGTAATAACATAACCATAACAGTACTAACACAATACCAGGAATAACATAACCATAACAGTACTAACACAATACCAGGAATAACATAACCATAACAGTACTAACACAATACCAGGAATAACATAACCATAACAGTACTAACACAATACCAGGAATAACAGAACCATAACAGTAACCGTAATAACAATACGAACATAATACCGGTAATTTCATAACAGTAATATCCTAACATTACTAACATAACCATAACAGTTATTACAACACAATAACAGTAAGACTACAACAGACCAACAGTAATAACATCCATAATAACAGTAATAACAATGAGTCGTAATATAAATAAATAATAAGATAACAGAAATAAGGTAATAATCATAATAACAATAACATAACAGCCACAATAACACTAACATAATAACTATAATAACATTATCTGTCACACCCTGACCTTAGTATTCTTTGTTTTCTTCATTGTTTTGGTTAGGTCAGGGTGTGACATGGGTGATGTATGTGTTTTTCTACTGTCTAGGGTTGTTGTAGGTTTACGGGGTCGTTTACTATCTAGGTGTTATGTATGTCTATGGTTGCCTAGATTGGTTCTCAATTAGAGGCAGCTGTTTATCGTTGTCTCTGATTGGGAACCATATTTAGGTTGCCATCTTCTTTGGGTATTTGGTTGGTTATTGTCTATGTCTAGTTGCCTGTGTCTGCACTAGTATTATTCTAGCTTCACGTTCGGTTTGTTGTTTTGTATAGTTAAGTGTTCTTCGTCTTCATTCAAATATCATGTATTCACATCACGCTGCGCTTTGGTCCGCTTCTTACGACGAACGTGACATTAACATCATAACAGTACTAAAATATAACTGTAATAATTATAATATAAATAACAGAATTACTATAAATACAGTACTAACCATAATAACAATATCATATCAGTACTAACAGTAATATCATAACCATAATAACAGTAAAGACATGATAACCCTAATGACATGATAACCATAATAACAGTAAAGACATGATATCCCTAATGACATGATAACCATAATAACTCATTATTAGGCTGTATTATACAGCCTAGTGCACATACAGCCTAGTGCACATACAGCCTAGTACACATACAGCCTAGTACACATACAGCCTAGTACACATACAGCCTAGTGCACATACAGCCTAGTGCACATACAGCCTAGTACACATACAGCCTAGTGCACATACAGCCTAGTGCACATACAGCCTAGTGCACATACAGCCTAGTGCACATACAGCCTAGTGCACATACAGCCTAGTGCACATACAGCCTAGTGCACATACAGCCTAGTGCACATACAGCCTAGTGCACATACAGCCTAGTGCACATACAGCCTAGTGCACATACAGCCTAGTGCACATACAGCCTAGTGCACATACAGCCTAGTACACATACAGCCTAGTGCACATACAGCCTAGTGCACATACAGCCTAGTGCACATACAGCCTAGTGCACATACAGCCTAGTGCACATACAGCCTAGTGCACATACAGTCTAGTACACATACAGTCTAGTGCACATACAGCCTAGTGCACATACAGCCTAGTGCACATACAGCCTAGTGCACATACAGTCTAGTACACATACAGTCTAGTGCACATACAGCCTAGTGCACATACAGCCTAGTGCACATACAGCCTAGTGCACATACAGCCTAGTGCACATACAGTCTAGTGCACATACAGCCTAGTGCACATACAGCCTAGTGCACATACAGCCTAGTGCACATACAGCCTAGTGCACATACAGCCTAGTGCACATACAGCCTAGTGCACATACAGCCTAGTGCACATACAGTCTAGTACACATACAGTCTAGTGCACATACAGTCTAGTGCACATACAGCCTAGTGCACATACAGTCAGCCTACAGTCTGTACACATACAGTCTAGTGCACATACATACAGCCTAGTGCACATACAGCCTAGTGCACATACAGCCTAGTGCACATACAGCCTAGTACACATACAGCCTAGTGCACATACAGCCTAGTGCACATACAGCCTAGTGCACATACAGTCTAGTGCACATACAGCCTAGCACATACAGCCTAGTGCACATACAGCCTAGTGCACATACAGCCTAGTGCACATACAGCCTAGTGCACATACAGCCTAGTGCACATACAGTCTAGTGCACATACAGCCTAGTGCACATACAGCCTAGTGCACATACAGCCTAGTGCACATACAGCCTAGTGCACATACAGCCTAGTACACATACAGTCTAGTACACGTACAGCCACATACAGCCTAGTGCACATACAGTACAGCCTAGTGCACATACAGTCTAGTACACATACAGCCTAGTGCACATACAGCCTAGTGCACATACAGTCTAGTGCACATACAGTCTAGTACACATACAGCCTAGTACACATACAGTCTAGTGCACATACAGCCTAGTGCACATACTGCCTAGTGCACATACAGCCTAGTGCACATACAGCCTAGTACACATACAGCCTAGTGCACATACAGCCTAGTGCACATACAGCCTAGTGCACATACAGTCTAGTACACATACAGCCTAGTGCACATACAGCCTAGTGCACATACAGTCTAGTGCACATACAGCCTAGTACACATACAGTCTAGTACACATACAGCCTAGTACACATACAGCCTAGTACACATACAGCCTAGTGCACATACAGCCTAGTGCACATACAGTGCCTTCAGAAAGTATTGACTTTTTCCACATTTTGTTGTTACAGCCTGAATTCAAAATGGATCAAATGTATTTTTTGCTCATCCATCTACACACAATGACCTATAATGATAAAGCGAAATCATGTGTTTAGACATTTTTGCAAATCTGTTGAAAATAAAATACAGAAATCTAATTTATGTAGTGTATTCAGAAAGTATTCAGACCCCTTCCTTTTCCCCACATTTTGTTAAGTTAAGCTTATTATAATATATATGAAATTGTTTTTTCCCCTCGTCAATCTACACACAATACCCCATAATGACAATGAGAAAACAAGTTTTTAGAAATGTTTGCACATTTATTAAAACAAAAAAACAGATACCTTATTTACATAAGTATTCAGACCCTTTGCTGTGAGACTCGAAATTGAGCTCAGGTGCATCCTGTTACAATTGATCATCCTTGAGCTTTTTCTACAACTTGATTGGATTCCACCTGTGGTATTTTCAATTGAGTGTACATTATTTGGTTAGGCACACACCTGTCTATATAAGGTCCCACAGTTGACAGTGCATGTCAGAGCAAAAACCAAGCCATGAGATCGAAGGAATTGTCCGTAGAGATCCAAGACAGGATTGTGTCGAGGCACGGATCTGGGAAAGGGTACCAAAAAATGGCTGTAGCATTGAAAGTCCCCAAGAACACAGTGGACTCTTAAATGGAAGAAGTTTGGAACCACCAAGACGCTTCCTAGAGCTGACCATCCGGCCAAACTGAGCAATTGGGGGAGAAGGACTTGGTCAGGGAGGTGACCAAGAACCTGATGGTCACTCTGACAGAGCTCTTAGAGTTCCTCTGTGGAAATGGAAGAACATTTTAGAAGGATAACCATCTCTGCAGCACTCCACCAATCAGGTGTTTATGGTAGAGTGACCAGACAGAAGCCATTCAGTTAAAGGTACATGACAGCCCACTTGGAGTTTGCCATAAGGCACCTGACCTTAGATATCTCTGTTTTATATATATTTTGGTTAGGTCAGGGTGTGACTAGGGTGGGTACTCTAGTGTTGTATGTCTAGGGTTTTGTATGTCTAGGGTTGTTGTAGGTCTAGGGGTTTTTGTATTGCTATGTTGGCCTGATATGGTTCCCAATCAGAGACGGCTGTTTATCGTTGTCTCTGATTGGGGATCATATTTAGGCAGCCCTGTTTCCCACTTTCTATTGTGGGATCTTGTCTACAGTTAGGTGCCTCTGTGCACACGAGTAGCTTCACGGTTGGTTGGTTGGTTGTTTGGTTTTGTTTTTGGTGAGTTTCAGTTCATTAAAAATATGTGGAACTCTATTCACGCTGCGCCTTGGTCTCCTTCATACGACGAACATGACACACCTAACGGACTCTCAGACCATGAGAAAAAAGATTCTCTGGTCTGATGAAACCAAGATTGAACTCTTTGGCCTGAATGCCAAGCGTCACGGAAACCTGGCACCATCCCTACGGTGAAATGGTAATTAAAAGCTTCACCAGGCTCAAAGGGATATTCAATGTCTCCTTTTCTCATTCTGTTTACCCTTCTACCAATAGGTGCCCTTCATGGTGAGGCATTGGAAAACCTCCCTGGCCTTTGTTGAATCTGTTTGAAATTCACTGCTTGACTGAGGGACCTTAGAGATAATTGTATGTGTGGGGTACAGAGATGAGGTAGTCATAAAAAAAAATCATGTTAAACCCTATTACTCCACACAGTGAGCCCATGCAACTTATTATGTGACTTGTTTAGCAAATATTTACTCCTGAACTTATTTCGGCTTGTCATAACAAAGGGGTTGAATACTTATTGACTCAAGACATTTCAGCTTTGAATTTTTTATTAATTTGTCATTTTAAAAACAAAAACAATTCCACTTCGATATTATGGGGTGTTGTGTTAATCAATTTTAAATTCAGGCTCTAACACAGCAAAATCTGGAAAAGTTTAAGGGGTATGAATACTTTCTGAAGGCACTATACACACACACACAGAGGCTGTTGAAGGCATAAATCTAGGCCTAATCGACTCTCCACAGCCACTTCGTCCCACAATACCCAATAATAAAAGGCACTCTGCTGACCTGTTCCTGTCCTAGCTCTAACCCAGCAGGCTCCCCCAGCCTGAACTTCCCTTCAGCTAAAGCTATGTCTCGCTCTCTCTCTCCAGCCCCAACCCCAACAAGCTGAGAGCTGCTTCAACTGGTGATATGAACATTTGTTTCAAGGAACTGTTAGGCTATATATTTGACCTGTACAGTGTAGCTCTGCAATGAAGAAAGAGGATACAAACATACATGCTCACATAAAAACACACCTTTTCCCCAGCTTTTCTCTTTGGAATCTAGCATTAGACCAGGGTTTCCCCAACTCGGTCCTGGGGCCTCCCCTGGGTGCACATTTGTTTTTTTTTCTCTAGCACTACACAGCTGATTCAATTAACCAACTCATCAAACTTTTATTATTTGAATCAACTGTGTAGTACTAGGGCAAAACCCAAAATGTGCACCCAGGGGGGGCCCCAGGACCGAGTTGGGGAAACCCTGTGTTATTTTTAGTATTATTATTAGTGTTATTTTTAGTATTATTTTACCTTTATTTAACTAGGAAAGTCAGTGAAGAACAAATTCTTATTTACAATGACGGTCTACCCCCGGCCAAACCCTAACCCGGACAACGCTGGGCTAATTGTGTGCTGCCCTATGGGACTCGCAATCACCGCTGGTTTTGATACAGCCTGGATTCGAACCGGGGTCTGTAGTGACGCCTCTAGCACTGAGATGCAGTGCCTTAGACTGCTGCGCCACTCGGGAGCAGAAGAAGACTGCATGACAATGGGAGTGAGCAGGGCAGGATAGGACCGGGCAGGATAGGACCGGGCAGGGCATGGCAGGGCATTGCAGGGCAGGATAGGACCGGGCATGGCATGGCAGGGCATTGCAGGGCAGGATAGGACCGGGCATGGCATTGCAGGGCAGGATAGAACCGGGCATGGCATTGCAGGGCAGGATAGGACCGGGCAGGGCATGGCAGGGCATTGCAGGGCAGGATAGGACCGGGCAGGGCATGGCAGGGCATTGCAGGGCAGGATAGGACCGGGCAGGGCATTGCAGGGCAGGATAGGACCGGGCATGGCATTGCAGGGCAGGATAGGACCGGGCATGGCATTGCAGGGCAGGATAGGACCGGGCATGGCATTGCAGGGCAGGATAGGACCGGGCAGGGCATTGCAGGGCAGGATAGGGCCGGGCATGGCATTGCAGGGCAGGATAGGACCGGGCAGGGCATGGCAGGGCATTGCAGGGCAGGATAGGACCGGGCAGGGCATGGCAGGGCATTGCAGGGCAGGATAGGACCGGGCAGGGCATTGCAGGGCAGGATAGGACCGGGCAGGGCATTGCAGGGCAGGATAGGACAGAGCATTGCAGGGCAGGATAGGCAGGGCAGGGCATTGCAGGGCAGGATAGGACCGGGCAGGGCATTGCAGGGCAGGATAGGACCGGGCATTGCAGGGCAGGATAGGACAGAGCATTGGCATGGCAGGGCATTGCAGGGCAGGATAGGACCGGGCAGGGCATTGCAGGGCAGGATAGGACCGGGCATTGCAGGGCAGGATAGGACCGGGCAGGGCATGGCAGGGCATTGCAGGGCAGGATAGGACCGGGCAGGGCATTGCAGGGCAGGATAGGACCGGGCAGGGCATTGCAGGGCAGGATAGGACAGGACAGGGCAGGGCATGGCATGGCAGGGCATTGCAGGGCAGGATAGGACCGGGCAGGGCATTGCAGGGCAGGATAGGACAGAGCATTGCAGGGCAGGATAGGACAGGGCATGGCAGGGCATTGCAGGGCAGGATAGGACCGGGCAGGGCATTGCAGGGCAGGATAGGACCGGGCATTGCAGGGCAGGGCATGGCAGGGCAGGATAGGACCGGGCAGGATAGGACCGGGCAGGGCATGGCATGGCAGGGCATTGCAGGGCAGGATAGGACCGGGCAGGGCATTGCAGGGCATTGCATTGCATTGCAGGGTAGGGCATTGCATTGCAGGATAGGACAGGGGCATTGCAGGGCAGGATAGGGCACCAGGGCATGGCATTGCAGGGCAGGATAGGCACAGGACAGGGCATTGCAGGGCAGGAAAGGACAGGACAGGGCAGGGCCAATGGCCAGGGCATTGCAGGGCAGGATGGACCGGGCAGGGCATGGCAGGGCATTGCAGGGCAGGATAGGACCGGGCAGGGCATTGCAGGGCAGGATAGGACCGACAACCAACAAGTAATCTAACTAACAATTCCAAAACTACTGTCTTATACACAGTGTAAGGGGATAAGGAATATGTACATAAGGATATATGAATGAGTGATGGTACAGAGCAGCATACAGTAGATGGTATCGAGTACAGTATATACATATGAGATGAGTATGTAGACAAAGTAAACAAAGTGGCATAGTTAAAGTGGCTAGTGATACATGTATTACATAAGGATGCAGTCGATGATGTAGAGTACAGTATATACGTATGCATATGAGATGAATAATGTAGGGTAAGTAACATTATATAAGGTAGCATTGTTTAAAGTGGCTAGTGATATATTTACATCATTTCCCATCAATTCCCATTATTAAAGTGGCTGGAGTTGGGTCAGTGTCAATGACAGTGTGTTGGCAGCAGCCACTCAATGTTAGTGGTGGCTGTTTAACAGTCTGATGGCCTTGAGATAGAAGCTGTTTTTCAGTCTCTCGGTCCCAGCTTTGATGCACCTGTACTGACCTCGCCTTCTGGATGATAGCGGGGTGAACAGGCAGTGGTTCGGGTGGTTGATGTCCTTGATGATCTTTATGGCCTTCCTGTAACATCGGGTGGTGTAGGTGTCCTGGAGGGCAGGGAGTTTGCCCCCGGTGATGCGTTGTGCAGACCTCACTACCCTCTGGAGAGCCTTACGGTTGAGGGCGGAGCAGTTGCCGTAGCAGGCGGTGATACAGCCCGCCAGGATGCTCTCGATTGTGCATCTGTAGAAGTTTGTGAGTGCTTTTGGTGACAAGCCGAATTTCTTCAGCCTCCTGAGGTTGAAGAGGCGCTGCTGCGCCTTCTTCACAACGCTGTCAGTGTGAGTGGACCAATTCAGTTTGTCTGTGATGTGTATGCCGAGGAACTTAAAACTTGCTACCCTCTCCACTACTGTTCCATCGATGTGGATAGGGGGGTGTTCCCTCTGCTGTTTGCTGAAGTCCACAATCATCTCCTTAGTTTTGTTGACGTTGAGTGTGAGGTTATTTTCCTGACACCACACTCCGAGGGCCCTCACCTCCTCCCTGTAGGCCGTCTCGTCGTTGTTGGTAATCAAGCCTACCACTGTTGTGTCGTCCGCAAACTTGATGATTGAGTTGGAGGCGTGCGTGGCCACGCAGTCGTGGGTGAACAGGGAGTACAGGAGAGGGCTCAGAACGCACCCTTGTGGGGCCCCCGTGTTGAGGATCAGCGGGGAGATGTTGTTGCCTACCCTCACCACCTGGGGGCGGCCCGTCAGGAAGTCCAGTACCCAGTTGCACAGGGCGGGGTCGAGACCCAGGGTCTCGAGCTTGATGACGAGCTTGGAGGGTACTATGGTGTTGAATGCCGAGCTGTAGTCGATGAACAGCATTCTCACATAGGTATTCCTCTTGTCCAGGTGGGTTAGGGCAGTGTGCAGTGTGGTTGAGATTGCATCGTCTGTGGACCTATTTGGGCGGTAAGCAAATTGGAGTGGGTCTAGGGTGTCAGGTAGGGTGGAGGTGATATGGTCCTTGACTAGTCTCTCAAAGCACTTCATGATGACGGAAGTGAGTGCTACTGGCGGTAGTCGTTTAGCTCAGTTACCTTAGCTTTCTTGGGAACAGGAACAATGGTGGCCCTCTTGAAGCATGTGGGAACAGCAGACTGGTATAGGGATTGATTGAATATGTCCGTAAACACACCGGCCAGCTGGTCTGCGCATGCTCTGAGGGCGCGGCTGGGGAGATGCCGTCTGGGCCTGCAGCCTTGCGAGGGTTAACACGTTTAAATGTCTTACTCACCTCGGCTGCAGTGAAGACCGCATGTTTTCGTTGCAGGCCGTGCCAGTGGCACTGTATTGTCCTCAAAGCGGGCAAAAAAGTTATTTAGTCTGCCTGGGAGCAAGACATCCTGGTCCGTGACTGGGCTGGGTTTCTTCTTGTAGTCCGTGATTGACTGTAGACCCTGCCACATGCCTCTTGTGTCTGAGCCATTGAATTGAGATTCCACTTTGTCTCTGTACTGACGCTTAGCTTGTTTAATAGCCTTGCGGAGGGAATAGCTGCATTGTTTATATTCGGACATGTTATCAGACACCTTGCCCTGATTAAAAGCAGTGGTTCGCGCTTTCAGTTTCACGCGAATGCTGCCATCAATCCACGGTTTCTGGTTTGGGAATGTTTTTATCGTTGCTATGGGAACGACATCTTCGACACACGTTCTAATGAACTCGCACACCGAATCAGCGTATTCGTCAATATTTTCATCTGACGCAATACGAAACATGTCCCAGTCCACGTGATGGAAGCAGTCTTGGAGTGTGGAGTCAGCTTGGTCTGACCAGCGTTGGACAGACCTCAGCGTGGAAGCCTCTTGTTTTAGTTTCTGCCAGTAGGCAGGGATCAACAAAATGGAGTCGTGGTCAGCTTTTGTTGGACAGACCTCAGCGTGGAAGCCTCTTGTTTTAGTTTCTGCCAGTAGGCAGGGATCAACAAAATGGAGTCGTGGTCAGCTTTTCCGAAAGGGGGGCGGGGCAGGGCCTTATATGCGTCGCGGAAGTTAGAGTAACAATGATCCAAGATTTTACCACCCCTGGTTGCGCAATCGATATGCTGATAAAATTTAGGGAGTCTTGTTTTTAGATTAGCTTTGTTAAAATCCCCAGCTACAATGAATGCAGCCTCCGGATAAATGGTTTCCAGTTTTCAAAGAGTTAAATAAAGTTCGTTCAGAGCCATCGATGTGTCTGCTTGGGGGGGATATATACGGCTGTGATTATAATCGAAGAGAATTCTCTTGGAAGATAATGCGGGGTCTACATTTGATTGTGACGAATTCTAAATCAGGTGAACAGAAGGATTTGAGTTCCTGTATGTTTCCTTCACCACACCATGTCTCGTTAGTCATGAGGCATACGCCCCCGCCACTCTTCTTGCCAGAAAGATGTTTGTTTCTGTCGGCGCGATGCATGGAGAAACCCGTTGGCTGCACCGCATCGGATAGCGTCTTCCCAGTAAGCCATGTTTCCGTGAAGCAGAGAACGTTGCAGTCTCTGATGTCCCTCTGGAATGCCACCCTTGCTCGGATTTCGTCAACCTTGTTGTCAAGAGACTGGACATTGGCAAGAAGAATGCTGGGGAGTGGTGCGCGATGTGCCCTTTTTCGGAGTCTGACCAGAACACCGCCTCATTTCCCTCTTTTTCGGAGTCGTTTCCTTGGGTCGCTGCATGCGATCCATTCCGTTGTCCTGTTTGTAAGGCAGAACACAGGATCCGCGTCGCGGAAAACATATTCTTGGTCGTACTGATGGTGAGTTGACGCTGATCTTCTATTCAGTAGTTCTTCTCGACTGAATGTAATGAAACCTAAGATGACCTGGGGTACTAATGTCTCTCCTCAGGTTCATATTGTTGTTCATCCTTCAAGTTTATCTTCAGTTTGGACACACACACACACACACACACACACACACACACACACACACACACACACACACACACACACACACACACACACACACACACACACACACACACACACACACACACACACACACACACACACACACACACACACACACACACACACACACACACACCTGTACACACAAAGTATCAGGGAAGTAAGGGTGAAGGCAGGAAAGTTATAAGGAAAGGGAGGAAGGAAGGAAGGAGAGGAGAGAAGTGTTTTTATTCTGAAATAATGCTATTGTTGGCCGATGGATTAAGGTTTTGGCTGAGTGTGTGGGACGGATTTACCCTTCAATGTTTAGCTCATAGGAAGAGGAGGAGGAGATATGAACAACAGATTATCCCTCTCTCCAGCTGAGATCTGCTGCTCTGCTTCCCTCCATCTCCATCCCTCTCTTCCTCCATCTCTCTTTCATCTTGATTTCTCCTCACATCTCTCTCTCTTCCTTAGTCCTCTCTTGTTTTGTTGTATTATTTCCCCTAACCCTGCTATCTTCCTTAGTCCTCTCTTGTTTTGTTGTATTATTTCCCCTAACCCTGCTATCTTCCTTAGTCCTCTCTTGTTTTGTTGTATTATTTCCCCTAACCCTGCTATCTTCCTTAGTCTCTCTCTTGTTTTGTTGTATTATTTCCCTAACCCTATTATTTCTCCCTAACCCTGCTATCTTCCTTAGTCCTCTCTTGTTTTGTTGTATTATTTAACCCCTAACCCTTGTTTTGTTGTATTATTTCCCTATCTTCCTTAGTCCTCTCTTGTTTTGTTGTATTATTTCCCCTAACCCTGCTATCTTCCTTAGTCCTCTCTTGTTTTGTTGTATTATTTCCCCTAACCCTGCTATCTTCCTTAGTCCTCTCTTGTTTTGTTGTATTATTTCCCCTAACCCTGCTATCTTCCTTAGTCCTCTCTTGTTTTGTTGTATTATTTCCCCTAACCCTGCTATCTTCCTTAGTCTCTCTCTTGTTTTGTTGTATTATTTCCCCTAACCCTGCTATCTTCCTTAGTCCTCTCTTGTTTTGTTGTATTATTTCCCCTAACCCTGCTATCTTCCTTAGTCTCTCTCTTGTTTTGTTGTATTATTTCCCCTAACCCTGCTATCTTCCTTAGTCTCTCTCTTGTTTTGTTGTATTATTTCCCCTAACCCTGCTATCTTCCTTAGTCTCTCTCTTGTTTTGTTGTATTATTTCCCCTAACCCTGCTATCTTCCTTAGTCTCTCTCTTGTTTTGTTGTATTATTTCCCCTAACCCTGCTATCTTCCTAAGTCTCTCTCTTGTTTTGTTGTATTATTTCCCCTAACCCTGCTATCTTCCTTAGTCCTCTCTTGTTTTGTTGTATTATTTCCCCTAACCCTGCTATCTTCCTTAGTCTCTCTCTTGTTTTGTTGTATTATTTCCCCTAACCCTGCTATCTTCTTAGTCTTCTCTTGTTTTGTTGTATTATTTTAAGCTATCTTCTCTCTCTCTTGTTTTGTTGTATTATTTCCCCTAACCCTGCTATCTTCCTTAGTCTCTCTCTTGTTTTGTTGTATTATTTCCCCTAACCCTGCCATCCTAATTGGAGTAAATTAATGTACATCAATACTTAGACTTCTACTTCCAATTTATACATATGCATATTACGGGCACAGTGCATTTGACTTTTTAGTTATCCCTCTTTTTCTTTTGTACCACCCTCAACCCCTCCCATCTATCCCTGAAAACCATCCAGTTTTAATTTCTATTTGCCATCTATTTTTCAACTGTGCTGTGATGTTTCACAAAAGTTCAGAACCTTTTATTCTCATAGTTTCTACAGGTTGTAAATGAAAGATGAACATTTTTGCTAAGAGTATTATTAATCAAACGACTATAACTTTTCAGATCACCCAGCACTGCTATTTGCACAGTTAGTTGTAGGTAAATGTTTAGCTTTTTCAGCCATTCCTGAACCTGTGACTAAAAACAAGCTACTTAGCGAACGAGAGGCAGAGCGGGAGAGAGAATGAGAGGGAGTGGGCGTGAGCAGGAGATCCATGCACACTTTTTCACCTACTGGTTCACTTCACCACTCTACCTTATCCTATCCTCTACTAGGAGTAATCCTATTTTATGACATACTGCTGCTCAATCCAGTCCTAATCCAATGGAACAGTCCTACTTTACTATAACCCTTTACATCACTGTAATCTGATCCAGCCCTATGCTATCCCGTGGCAGCTATAGGCAACTTGATGGTAATAGGATAAAGCAGGGTTGCCAACTCAGACCACCCTCAAACCTGGGGATTATGGGATTTCTTAACATTGTTTACATTTCAGTTATTTTATATTTAATTCAGGAAAATTCCTGAATATCTCCAGGCCAAACTAGGGGGGTTAGCATAGCAACCTTGTGAGCTGGCATTTCCCTCCACTAGCACTCGAGCTGGGAGATCCAATATGCCCTTTCAGCAAAACAAACTAAAACGCTTGCAGTTATTAGATACAGTATTGGATATGAGAGTAATATCACCTCTCTGGCCCCTGCAAGTGGGTGAACCTGTAGGTGAGGAGCAGGGAGCGAGTGAAGACGGATGCACTGTTCATGTAGTCTGGCAGGCAGGATATGACCTCATTGATTTATATTTTTCCTGTGCATCTTACCCTTCCTGTGTGACATCTACATTTCTTCCTCTTTCTTTCCTTTCCTCTATCTTTGCCTACTCCCTCTCTCCACCACCCTTTTTTCTCTCTTCCTCTAAAGACTATTAATTACATTTATTCTATTCCATCCTTTGCTCGCTGTGATTTGTTAATTTAAATGTTCTAATATCCGAGCGACTCGGGTGTCTGCTCTGCTGTCATATACTGTGAGAGAATCGATACTCGTAAAAATGCCTTTGGTCTAAGGAAAGTCTAATGTAATATGAACTCTTAATGTGAATGGATTCCAATATTGCATTATAGTTTTAGTACAAGGTTGTGATGGGTCATAGAGCACGATTTGGTTTCAATAGCAATCTTCTGACAGTGGCTGTTCCAAAGTGATGACTGGCAAAGCTGAGTAGAAATAGTGTTACGTTTTATCTAGCCCTGCTGTGGCCCGACCTAATAGCACAAATAGAATAGTCTTGAAAATGCAAATCTGTGAGTTCAATCAAGTACACACGGGGTCAATTCATGTCTTGTCACCCTTATCTAAGTGACAAAAATGCTGAGGCACAGTGTGTTCGGAAAGTATTCAGACCCCTTGACTTTTTCCACATTTTGTTACCTTACAGACTTATTTTAAAATGGATGAATAAAACATTTTCCTCATCAATCTACACACAATACCCCATAATGACATCACAATACCCCATAATGACAAAGCCAAAACCTATACAAAATGTATTCAGACCCTTTACTATGAGACTTGAAATTGAGCTCAGGTGCATCCTGTTCCAATTGATCATCCTTGAGCTTTTTCTACAACTTGATTGGATTCCACTTGTGGTAAATTCAATTGATTGTACATGATTTGGTTAGGCACACACCTGTCTATATAAGGTCCCACAGTTGACAGTGCATGTCAGAGCAAAAACCAAGTCATTGCCTCCTGAATGGCTCAGCGGTCTAAGGCACTGCGTCACAGTGTTGCGGCATCACTACAGCCTGGGGTTTTATCCCAGGCCATGACCGGGAGTCCCATATGGTGGTGCCCAGCATCGTCCGGGTTAGGGGAGGGTTTGGCCGGGGGGGCTTTACTTGGCTCATTGCACTCTAGCGTCACTTTGTGGTGGGCCGGGCGCCTGCAGGCTGACTTCATTCGTCAGTTGAACGGTGTTTCCTCTGACACATTGGTTGCAGCAGGTTAAGCGAGTGGATGTTAAGAAACGTGGCCTGGCCGGTCATGTTTCGGAGGACGCATGACTCAACCTTCGCATCTCCCAAGCCTGTTGGGATTTGCAGCGATGAGACAAGATCTAATCACAAAATTGTGAAAAAAAATTGGTTAAAAAAAAGCTATGAGGTTGAAGGACTGAGAGCTCTGAGACAGGATTGTGCAGAAGCACAGATCTGGGGAAGGGTACCAAAACATTTCCGCAGCATTGAAGGTCCTCAAGAACACAGTGGCCTCCATCTTTCTTTATTGGAAGAAGTTTGGAACCACCAAGACTCTTCCTAGAGCTGGCCGCTCAGCCAAACTGAGCAATCGGGGGAGAATGGCCTTGAACCCACACTGACAGAGCTCCAGAGTTCCTCTGTGGAGATGGGAGAACCTTACAGAAAGACAACAATCTCTGGAGCACTCCACCAATTAGGCCTTTATGGTAGAGTAGCCAGACGGAAGCCACTCCTCAGTAAAAGGCACATGATAGCCCGCTTGGGAAAAAAAAGACCCTAAAGGAACCTCAGACCATGAGATACAAGGTTCTCTGGTCTGATGAAACCAAGATTGAACTTGAGGCGGTAATCACTACATAAATGTATGCAGTTCTGTCCTTGAGCTGCTCTTGTCTATTGATGATCTGTATTCAGTTTCATGTTTTGTGTGGACACCGGGAAGAGTAGCTGCTGCTTTTGCAACAGCTAATGGGGATCCTAATAAAATACCAAATACCTATACCAAAGGTG
The DNA here is from genome assembly GCF_023373465.1 of Oncorhynchus keta. Taxonomy (NCBI): domain Eukaryota; kingdom Metazoa; phylum Chordata; class Actinopteri; order Salmoniformes; family Salmonidae; genus Oncorhynchus; species Oncorhynchus keta. Next base: position 12,472,819 of record NC_068454.1, read on the forward strand.
CTTCAACAAAGTACTGAGTAAAGAGTCTGCATATTTATGTAAATGTCATATTTCAGTTTTTATGTTTAATACATTTGCAAACATTTCTAAAAACCTGTTTTTTGCTTTGTCATTATGGGGTATTGTGCGTAGATGGAAAACGTGTATATAAAAGGATGTGTAAAGAGAAAGTGAAAGAGTGTTTCTAGTCAGTTACACAACTGAATGCATTTAGAAGAAATGCGTCTTCCACATTTAACCGAATCCCTCTGAGGAGTTGTTGTGTGGGTTAACTGCATTGCTCAAGGGCAGATGAGGTGATTGGGTGCATCTCAGTTCACAGTTTAGCGGTTTGAATGGAACTGTGAGCTAAATGATTTTCCATACAGACTGTTCACATTTAAATCTCTCCCATCTTGGGTTCTTTCTGGCTGTAGTTATGCCATGGTTCTTTACATGACTTTGGTAACATTTTGGTAAAGTCTTATCAACCAGCATCAACTGAGTGGCGCAGCGCTCTAAGCCACTGCATCTCAGTGCTTGAGGCGTCACTACAGACACCCTGGTTCGATTCCAGGCTGTATCAGATCCGGCTGTGATTGGGAATCCCATAGGGCGGCGCACAATTGGCCCAGTGTCATCCGGTTTTGGCCAGTGTAGGCCGTCATTGTAAATAAGAATTTGTTTTTAACTGACTTGCCTAGTGAAATAAAAAAACTGAGAGCCTCGTCCTTCTGTTTGACAGGGTATATTTGTAGTTCTCGGTTGTATATTTGTTTGTCTCTTTTATTCCCTTGTCATGCTGCCTTTGTCTTTTGTCTCTCCTCTTTCATTCCCTTCCTCTCCCACACCATAATCCCCCTTTCTCATCCTAGTTCCTCTTTCTTTCTTTCACACACTCTCTCGCTCTCTCTCTCTTGCTCACCCTTACATACAATAGTTTCTCATTGTATCTCCCTTTGTTTTTCTAGCCCCCCTCTCCCTCTCCCTCTCTCTCTATTTCAGTATGTGGTTTTGTCTGCCATGTAAAGTAATTACCATGAACCTCCTTGGGGTAAAGGGCCTGCTAACGCTTAGGCGAACAGTCTTAACTCTCTCTTTTACACAATGAGAGATTTTATAGAGTGTTAAACAGATGGTGATGAGTGTATAGCCCTATAGGGATTGTGTGAATGGTGAGAATGCTTCTGTAGATCTGAAACAAAGATGCAGTCCAGAATCCCGAGTGGTGCAGAGGTCCGGCACCATTACAGCCTGTGGTTCGATCCCAGGCTGTTTCACAGCCGGCTGTGACTGGGTTAGGGGAGGGTTTGGCCAGGGGGGATTTCCTTGGCTCATTGCACTCAATCGACTCCTTGTGGCTGGCCGGGCGCCTGCAAGCTGACTTCGGTCATCAGTTGAACGGTGTTTCCTCCGATACGTTGGTGTGGCTCGCTTCTGGGTTAAGGGAGCAGCGTGTTAAGAAGCAGCGCGGCTTGGCGGGTCATGTTTCGGAGGACGCATAACTTGACCTTCGCTTCTCCCGAGCCCGTTAGGGAGTTGCAGCAATGAGACAAGATCGTGACTACCAATTGGATACCACAAAATTGGGGAGAAAGAAATGCAGTATGGGATCTTATTTAGCACAATAAATTCATAACATATTGTATGAATTGGAGTCTTAACATATTGCAAACAAATAATCTCAACTAAAAACTCCACACATGGAATTTCTGTGCATCCCTAACAATCACTAAATCAATGTCCAAAAGTTTTTCCGCGAACCTCCAAATCATCGTCTCTGTTTTGTGGCACCAATGTGAGGGTATATGGCAGAGGAAACGGTGTTGCAGTAGTCAGTGGTGGGAAAAGTACTCATTACTCATACTTGACTAAAAGTAAAGATACCTTAATAGAAAAGTGAAAGTCACCATGTAAAATACTACTTGAGTAAAAGTCTAAAAGTATTTGGTTTTAAATATACTTAAGTATCAGAAGTAAAAGTACAAATAAATAAATATATTAAGCAAACAATTTTTAAAACATTTTTTATTTCACCTTTATATAACCAGGTAGGCTAGTTGAGAACAAGTTCTCATTTACAACTGTGACCTGGCCAACATAAAGCATAGCAGTGTGAACAGACAACAACACAGAGTTACACATGGAGTAAACAATAAACAAGTCAATAACACAGTAGAAAAAAAAGAGTCTATATATTTAGCAGATTAACACGATTGATAAATGATCAGATGGTCATGTGCAGGTAGAGATACTGGTGTGCAAAAGAGCAGAAAAGTAAATAAATAAAAACAGTATGGGGATGAGGTAGGTAAATTGGGTGGGCTATTTACCGATGGACTATGTACAGCTGCAGCGATCGTTTAGCTGCTCAGATAGCAGATGTTTAAAGTTGGTGAGGGAAACAAGTATCCAACTTCAGCGATTTTTGCAATTCGTTCCAGTCACAGGCAGCAGAGAACTGGAAGGAAAGGCGGCCAAATGAGGTGTTGGCTTTAGGGATGATCAGTGAGATACACCTGCTGGAGCGCGTGCTACGGGTAGGTGTTGCCATCGTGACCAGTGAACTGAGATAAGGCAGAGCTTTACCTAGCATGGACTTGTAGATGACCTGGAGCCAATGGATCTGGCGACGAATATGTAGCGAGGGCCAGTCAACTAGAGCATACACGTCGCAGTGGTGGGTGGTATAAGGTGCTTTAGTAACAAAACGGATGGCGCTGTGATAAACTGCATTTAGTTTGCTGAGTAGAGTACTGGAAGCTATTTTGTAGATGACATCGCCGAAGTCGAGGATCGGTAGGATAGTCAGTTTTACTAGGGTAAGTTTGGCGGCGTGAGTGAAGGAGGCTTTGTTGCGAAATAGAAAGCCGACTCTAGATTTGATTTTGGATTGGAGATGTTTGATATGAGTCTGGAAGGAGAGTTTACAGTCTAGCCAGACACCTAGGTACTTATAGATGTCCACATATTCTCTAGGTCGAGCCATCCAAGTTGGTGATGCTAGTCGGGCGTGCGGGTACAGGCAGCGAACGGTTGAAAAGCATGCATTTGGTTTTACTAGCGTTTAAGAGCAGTTGGAGGCCACAGAAGGAGTGTTGAATGGCATTGAAGCTCGTTTGGAGGTTAGATAGCACATTGTCCAAGGAAGAGCCAGAAGAGGTGGATCAGGGAATCGCCCGCAGCAAGAGCAACATCATTGATATATACAGAGAAAAGAGTCGGCCCGAGAATTGAACCCTGTGGCACCCCCATAGAGACTGCCAGAGGACTGGACAACATGCCCTCCGATTTGACACACTGAACTCATTCTGCAAAATAGTTGGTGAACCAGGCATGGCAGTCATTAGAAAAACCGAGGCTACTGAGTCTGCCGATAAGAATATGGTGATTGACAGAGTCGAAAGCCTTGGCCAGGTTGATGAAGACGGCTGCACAGTACTGTCTTTTATCGATGGCGGTTATGATATCGTTTAGTACCTTGAGCGTGGCTGTGGTGCACCCGTGACCGGCTCGGAAACCGGATTGCACCGCGGAGAAGGTACGGTGGGATTCGAGATGGTCAGTGATCTGTTTGTTGACTTGGCTTTCGAAGACCTTAGATAGGCAGGGCAGGATGGATATAGGTCTGTAACAGTTTGGGTCCAGGGTGTCTCCCCCTTTGACCGCAGCAGCTTTCCAATCCTTGGGGATCTCAAACGATACGAAAGAGAGGTTAAACAGGCTGATAATATGGGTTGCGAATTTTTTTTTTTTTTTTTACACATAGCCAGGGTAACACTCCAACAGTGAGTCCGCCAGATCAGAGGCAGTAGGGATGACCAAATTACAGAATTGTCTTTAGGAATGTAGTGAAGTAAAAGTCAAAAACATAAATGGTAAAGTACAGTTTCCCCCAAAAATGACCTAAGTTGTACTTTAAAGTATCTTTACTTAAGTTCTTTACACCACTGCAATTAGATGACGTAGTACGAAAAAAACGGGGAACCGTATATTTCTTTTTTTCTACTGTATTATTGACTGAATGTTTTGTTTATTCTACGTATAACTCTGTGTTGTTTTATGTGTTGAACTGCTATGCTTTATCTTGGCCAGGTCGCAGTGGCAAATGAGAACTTGTTCTCAACTATCCTACCTGGGTAAATAAGGGTGAAATAAAAATAAACAATGAAATAAACTGGGCTAGCTGATAGGGGCTAGGAGTGGATTTGAAGTTGAGCATCCAACAGCATGCTTCCAGCATGGACTGTTGACAGAGAAATATTAAAGGAGAAGGGCTTGATGTTTTGGACCGAACAAAATGTACTGTACACCTTCACTTTACAACACTCAAATAATGTATGAGGAACAAAATGCTTAGCCTGTGCTTTACCTGTGTGTAGTACCTGTAACGCCTTGACCTTAGTTATCTTTGTTTTCTTTATTATTTTGGTTAGGTCAGGGTGTGACCAGGGTGGTTTGTGTAGTTTTTGCATTGTCTAGGGTTTTTTGTATGTCATGGGGTTGTTGTATAGCTAGATGTTTATATGTCTATGCTTGCCTAGATTGGTTCCCAATCAGAGGCAGCTGTTTATCGTTGTCTCTGATTGGGGACCATATTTAGGTAGCCATATACCACGAGTATTTTGTATGTTATTGTTTGTGTAGTTGCCTGTCAGTACTCGTGTCTCATAGCTTCACGTTTGTTTTGTTGTTTTGTATAGTTTGTTCAGTGTTTATTCTTCATTAAAATAAGTATGTATTCTTATCACGCTGCACCTTGGTCTCCTCGTTATGACGAACGTGACAGTACCATTGATGTGTGTGTATATATACAGTAGAAGGAATTATAAACTGAGTGGTTCCTGCTCTGAATGCTGATTGGCTGACAGCCGTGGTATATCAGATCGTATACCACTGGTATGACAAAACATGTATTTGTAATGCTCTAATTACATTAGTAACCAGTGTCTAATATCAATAAGGCACCTCAGGGGTTTGTGATCCGCGTTGTGTTGTGCGAAAGAACATCCCTTAGCCGTGGTATATTAGCCATATTGCTTAATTATACTCTACTCTCAAATGTTGGTTTGTCTTTAACCCTCTACTACAGAACTCAATCATACATTATACTCTTCAACACTCTTCATCTTTCTTCCTCTCCTTCCTTCCTGTCTACTTGAAGTCAGTGTTTTTAATGAGAACCCCAAATCTCCTGAGACTTAATTATTCTCTTTTCACTCATTTACAAACCACCACACATCTCTCTTCCGCTTCCCACTTAGCGTGGGATACACAGACTCACGGCTGAGGGAGGGTTGGTACTCATAGAGAAGATGCCGTAATCCATGTTTTTCCTCATACAGTATTTGGGACCAAGTTCAAGAAAACGACAACCCTTTATATATTGATGCTTATATACAGAAAAGATGCTTCAGAAATCATTCATACACATAATATATAGCATACATCATACTATATAAAGGCTGGCAAAATGATTATTTGATGATTATACAATATTTGGTAAAGACCACATTTA